>NC_045746.1:23847661-23852650 GCF_008692095.1 Etheostoma spectabile | reverse complement strand
GTGTGTGTGTGTGTGTGTGTGTGTGTGTGTGTGTGTGATTTAAGGAGTGTGTGTTTCTGCTTTAACGTGCATAGGAATTCAGGCAATTAGAATATCTTATGCAAATATGGACTTAAATCCACTTCCTTTAATTGTGCTTGTGTTTGTTTTAACCTTGAGCGTGAGGACATTTTTGGAAAGTTTAGTCACACTTGATTGAAGGGCAGCGATGGAAACTGTAGACGCAACGTGTGAAAATACAATCACACAGTCCCATTCTGGGGATTTATCTCCAATCTGGGGACAACAATTCAAGGTTCAACTGTTAAATCTAGGGTTAAGACCTGGCTTTAGGATTAGCGTTTTAAATTTAAAAGTGTTTCAGATTTAAATTATGGTTAAAAAAAAGGGTTTGATTAAGCCATGTACTTGTGATGATTACCAATACGGTTACATGCTATGAACAAATTACATATCCAAATAAGTATGTAGAAATGATTTTGTGTGTGTGTGTGTGTGTGTGTGTGTGTGTGTGTGTGTGTGTGTGTGTGTGTGTGTGTGTGTGTGTGTGTGTGTGTGTGTGTGTGTGTGTGTGTGTGTGTTTGAGACGTGAGATGCTGCAAAAATAAGAATGAGTTTCAGAATTATGCTGCAAACAAACTCCATCAATGTCTGTCAATTAACCAATAGCACAGGCTCTTCTTTAATGAAACTCTCTCTATCCCCTCCAGCCAAAGTCAAGGATGATGGATTTGATTTCCAATGAAGTGTTCGTGTCCCCGACAGATTGGCTCCGACGCTTTTTTGTAATGCTCGGCCAAGATGTAGTCCCAGATGTGGATCTAGTCCAGACTGAGGCAAAAAATGTACTGGCATACGTTTTGAATAAAACATGAGGCACACTTGATTTGTCTTATCTTGTGAGCGGGCACATGTGATTTTGGGGACCGTTTCAGAGTCGTGCGGTGTGGAAAAAATGTATTAGGGATGCTTCCCTTGTACTGATTCGCACGGCCTTTGCATAATTGCCTTTAGGGTTGCACGATATCAGGAAAATGTCAAATTGATTATTTTGACTGACGATGCGATTGAGATATGATTCACGATATAGGAGGAACTGATCAATTTTTTGGATCATCATTCTCACTGAAACACATAAAAATGTACATGTAGTCATGTTGTGTGATTTTTGCAAGAGTCCGTACCAAACAAAGAAGGATGTTTCCCTTTAGTCTGTAGGATGGGATTTGTAGGCCCAGGACTTCTCTGCAACCCCACCATACTTCTTTCAGAATGGTTAAACACGTATTCAGCCTTTATCAAATATTGCACGCTCCCCCACAATTTGGATATTGCACTCGACCATGTTGCGATTTTGATAGAATTGAGATTAATTTGTCCAGCCTTAATTGCCTTAAACTTTTTTTTCAAGGCGTTGTATGATTATTTAACAGATTTTCTCTGTTTCTTCTGTATCAGTGAGGATCCAACCCGCTCTCACCGCCAACTCAGTGGCTCTCAGCGTCCGATGAAACACAATGAGCACCCCCCAGCGTCTGTATGGAACACACTGCTAATGTGCATATTTAACTTCCAAAACGTGGCACATCCAATTGAAATTTCAATGTGGGGCAGCGGTCGCTCGGTAAATGTATTAATCCAAAAAATGGGAAATTACTGTGCTACAGCAGCAAAATATCGGACAGAATATACATGAACTAATAAATAGGATAGAATACAAGAACAAATATTTAAAAAATGGAGGACAAAAAATACAAAGTGGAGAATGTACAAACGTACTGTATATACAACTTAACACAAGTGAATTTTCAATTTTGGGCAGTGTAGAGTGTGTGAGCGCTTCATTACCTTCCCCGTAGTCTATAATTCTGCTGACACTCATTTTCGGTGGGATGCTTTTTCTCTTCCTTTGTGTCGCCATTTTGAACTCCAGAGGATTTCTGAGGACTATGGTTACCTGGTCCTCAGATCTCTGCAGGGTAAATCCAGACAGCTAGCTAGACTATCTGTCCAAACTGAGTTTTCTGTTGCACAAATAAAAAAAAACTATTACTCAAAAGACAATAGTTATTGGTTTAAAGAAATGTCAGTACGTTTTTTTCCCATCCCTGAATGCTGTGTGGACCAGCCAGACCCTCTTTCGCATTGCTGTGGAGGAAGGTCTGACAATAAGAGACTACTTTCCTTGAATCAGATTGACTAACTACGACACAGTTACACCATTGCGCTGCTAGGTGCAGCCTGGGTTCTTTTTCCAGCTCAGTGGCACTGCGGCAGCTTTTCTTTGTGAATAACCCTCGTTCTTGTAGACGCTCTGGGACTCCAACGGACTCTCTTTCAGTCATAACCTCTGTGACAACTTTATAAAGATGAATTGAGTAGAAAAGAACAGAGTTATTTCAACAACCCCCCAAAAAAAAAAAAAAAATGCATTTCCCTCAAGGAGCATGTGTCTGTGCCGTACCACTCCTGCAGTCTCACTCGATTCCCCCTCTCGAAAGCAACCGCCCGGCCGGCGCCGTTCCCTCCTCCAGTCTTCGGTCCCTAGACGCTGCAGCTCAGGATGTTTATAGATCTGAGGGGATCTGAGGAGACTGCATGGATTTGACATGGATTTTGACAGCCACGGCGGGATTCAGGCGACAGAATGAAATGGGGGGGGGGGGGAGAGTCTCACTGGAGCGACGGCTATAATGCAATCACTCGCTGTCTCGCTGGAATAATGATCGCAATTAGTGATGAATAAAGGGGAGATTACTGAAGGAGCTGCTGCTCTAAAGAAGATGTCTCGCTTTCACAGTGACAGTCTGTATTTCAACTTTCCTAAGTGTTGGTATTTTAGATAGATTAGTCCGTCCCCTCTTCACTCGTCTCGCAATGCCAGACCTTCCTCCACAGCGCTGTGGAGGAGGGTAGTAAGTGCTGAACTGTTACCCTAAAGCAGTGGCAAAATTAGAGCAAACTGAAAATGAATACAATATGAAAATGAATGTGGACAGCTTGTTTTAATAGAGAAGCACAAGTGGTCTCACTTCTGACCAGTAAAAAAAAAAAAAAAGAAAAGTGTGCACTTCATCCACCAATATTACATTGTTTTTCCTCTCATGTCCCTTTGTTTTTCATTTTTTTATAGTACAGAAAGTACAAAAAGCAGCTTCTCACACTAAGGAAAAATGTTATACATCAGCAAGACGTATTTCAAGCACCGGACCTGGGGGGACAGGGCCTTCTCCCTCACTCCCCCCCGTTTTAAAACCCACTTATTTAAAACCACTTTTAACGTGTGGTATTTCTCATTGTTGTAGTTGTATTGTGTATATTTTCACTTCTTTTACTGTTACTATATTTGTTTTTATGTGAAGTCCCTTTGAGTACCTTTCAACGTGCTATATAAAATAAATCTATTAATACCATTTCTCTGTAGGGGCAGTAAACACAACGTGAGCCCACCAATACTGTCACTGTGCAACATTCAGAGCTTAAAAAGATATTTAGGGTTGACAAAAAGTTAACTGCGATAAACACCAGGGGTTAGACAATGTCCTGATACTCCCCCACACACACACACCCACACCCACACCCACACCCACACCCACACACACACACACAGCTTCCCATAGTAGAGACGCTGGCCGAGCTACAACACACGTACCAACACGGTGACTCTCCCCAAACGGCCGTAGATGTGCTGCTAGTGGCTGTCAACGCTCCAGCACGCTCCCCGCCTTCCAGCAGAGAAACAGAGAGCGTGACACAAGCTGCTCATGGCTGGTTAGCGCTGACTTCCAACTCAGCATTGCTGAAAATTTTCAGTTGGATGGAAAAAAAGATGGACGTCCATTGTATCGGCAACTTTAGTGCATGAAAAACATCAATCTCTCTTTCCATCTCATTTGCTCGCTTAGTGGGAGCGTATCTGCGCACGCGTGCGTGTGTGTGTGTGTGTGTGTGTGTGTGTGTGTGTGTGTGTGTGTGTGTGTGTAGGCTACGTGTGTTAAGGGAAACTCGGAAACGTCGAGCAACCATATAGCATCAGCAAGAAGAGATCTCTGGCCCCGCCACCGACCACAGTCCCTTTGTTCTGTAATAAATTAGCATCACCTGACAACAGTTCACAGCTTCCAGCCATTGTGGGGGCTGATGGGACTGATCCCACCTTCTATCAGACAAGCAGCAAAATAAACAGGGGTGTTTGCTTTCTTCTTACGTGGAAATATAAGATGTGTTTTGATAAGATGTGATTTTTCGACGTGCAGGGAAAAACCACTTAGGGTTAAGAAAAGATTGTAGGTGGGGTAAAGAAATGTATGTTTTACATGATAAACTATGTCAGGTCGCAAGGAGCCAGGTTCTATTCAGCCCGAGATTGTTTGTTCTCGGAGATGGGTCAACCCTAAGAGGAAGAGGCTGGCAGGAAACTACGGTTGAGGTGGACGAGCCTGAGTGTAGTTTGTAGGGGAACGCCAATTTGGAACAAACTGGACGAAAACTAGAAATTCTACCGCCATCTTCAAGGAAAAATTGCTCTTAACATATGATTGTTGATCATTCCGTAAGTGCTTCATATGTGCTGCGATGGTTTGTTTGTAGTTTTTTTTCTGTATTTGTCTAGTTTCTGTCCATGGTAAATTGATTTTTTGGTTTGTATATTATCTGTGTGTTTATTGTTATCGGGCCCACGCCAAAAACCTTTCAGTAGCTTATTTGGGGTTCCCCATTTCACACGGACTTCAGATAATCATTATACCTTCTGATTTATGTTTAATGATACAATGATGAAGTGTGAAATTACGGAGCCCCACAGGTGTATTGGGGGGGGGGAATTCTAGATCTGGACTTTCATGGAAGGGAAAAAAAAGAAGAAAAAAATGTAGCCTACTGGGGACAAACACTAAACTTGAGAACTTGAGTTCGAAAGTTGAGATGTTTCGTTATTTTTTCCTCTTCGTAGTGATCTCGACTATCATGGAGGAACCCCCCCCCCCCCCC
>NC_045746.1:23843649-23847651 GCF_008692095.1 Etheostoma spectabile | reverse complement strand
AAAAAATCCTCTGTGTTAAAGTCAAGATCTTGCAAATAAAACTCCAGATCTTGCAAAACAAAGTCAAGATCACGCAACAGTGTTTGTCTCCAGTACATATGTTTTATACATGTTTCTTCTGTTTGTTTGTGTTTCTCCATGTCACCTGCAGGGCTCCGTATGAAACCAAACCAATAGAAAAAAAACATTAAATAAAGATAAGCCCATAAAAAGCTGGGTCCAGACTAGTTTAATGTTAGCCAGACTTCTTATTTTAATTGGATGGAAGAAAGAAGGGGTGCCGTGAATCCAAGAATGGCCTTGTGCGATGGTTATGGGGGCTGCGTTTGAAAAGATGTCATATAAAGGGTTTTTAAAATTGGATGTCTATACTAGAAAATGGGGAAAGTACCTCAACTTACTGGAGGGCTCTTAAAAAGCTCTGTGCTGGGGAGAGACGTGTATGATGGGCTTATGGTGTTGTCATTTATTCATAGGTTTATTTGGTCTACTGCGTATTTTGTTACCATTTTGTTGAATATTGTAGTTGTATGTTTTGTTATTCACAAATGATAGAAATGTATGTTTAAGTGACACACAGGACAAGAACAGGACGCAGATCCCGGTCCCCTGGGGGAAGGTCCTGTGTTGTTTGACCAAACCACCATTCAGACGTCCCTGCCTTTCAGAATCCTCGCTACCATTGTTGCTCTCCATACTACTTGGCGGTGCACGGTGCGTTGGTATTTGGGAGTGAAAACAGCTTTTAAAAGCCACTATCACAATCCAGCCAACCGCTCTTGTCCCCGACAACTTAGTTATAAAATCTTGCTTGCTCAACTCCCCGCAGCGAATTGAGAGATGACATCTGCATTCCTTTTTTTGCCAGGAAGCTGCAGACACAGAGTCTAAAGAAAAATCTCATGGGCTTGTGGGGGAATGAGGATATCAAATATGCACCGAATGATGTCTACGTAGCAACTCCTTTCATTCACCTATTGGATGCAATTTCCTTTACTTTTTATATTAAAACAGTGCAACAGTCATTAACAATTCTAGGGAGGAGGGTGGGGAGGCTATTATGACACATCTTTAACTCCAAACTGCTTCGAATAAATAATTAAAAATAAATAAATAACAACAAATACCAGCAGTGGTGCAGTTTGACCTATAAGTGAGACACTGATAGTAGCCGAGCTGTCAGAAGCTTAAAGAATGACAAACTTCGCCTGTCAGATAAGATAAGCGCTTCTGCTTCCCTTAAAAATGAGACTGAACAGCAGTCAGTGCCGGGGTCCCAACGGACTGATGATATCTGAATCTATCATGGTGTTAAATAACGTGAAGGCCTCAGAAGAGCTACACATCTGTAGAAAGAACATGCTGAAATAAAAAAGGTATGTAGATCACAAAAAGTTAACGTTCAAAGCATAACATGACGGGTTTTCCCCTATCAGAATGGATCATTGTGATGGATCAGATAGTCATCAGAGAGTCTAATCCGTCATACTATTGATCTATAGTCACAAAGGACGGTTACTAGCATCTTGCTCTTGGGTGCAGGCTTTGCTTAAACCCCAAACACGCCCAAAGCATTTCCTTTTCAGTGCATTGATTGATCCTCTGTAATGACACAAGTACCTAATTCCCAGTTTATCCATGGCCATTGATTTGGCTGTTCATTAAAACGAAATGAAACATCATTGCTCTATTGTTTACTTGTGTGCATAGACTAGGGAGATGACAGCAACATGTTCACATTCAAGTGACAAAGACCTCCAATGGCCGCAGGAAATGGGACTTGTACTTCAGGAGAAAACGGCAAAAGTAACGTTTTTAAAGTTCCCATGACATGGTGTTTTGGCTTTGGATGCTTTATATAGACCTTAGTGGTCCCCTAATACTGTATCTGAAGAATTCCAGCCACTAGAGCCAGTCCCACAATGAGCTTTCCTTGGTATGTGCTATTTCTGAGTCTGTAGCTTTTGAGGAGGGGGGGGGGCAAGGTAGAGGCTGTTGGGTGTGGCCTTGACCAACTGCCACTTTGCTCATATGAAAGCCATGATGTCTCTCTCTCATGGGTGGGCCAAATTCTCTGGGCGGGAAAAGCAGAGAAAGGGGAGGTAACCTTTCCCCTTATGACCTCATGAGGGGCAAGATTCCAGCTCGGCCCATCTGAGCTTTCATTTCCTCAAAGGCAGAGCAGGATACCCAGGGCTCGGTTTACACCTATTGCCATTTCTAGCCATTAATACTGGAGATGGCCCGATACCATTTTTTACTTCCTGATACCGATTCTGAAATCTGAACTTCCGATGCAGAGTACTGATCCGATACCTGTGCGTCAAATATTTTATTATGTTTTAACAACTGCATACTTCTATCCCTCTACGGATGTGATATGATTTCTATCTGTGTTGTCGGCTCAGGTTAAACTCTTTGTGAAACATGAACGCCACAGAACTTTCTTTCATTATTCAGTTGGACAGTCAATTATAATCAGAAAAAGAACCTAAATAAATACTTTAACTATGATCGGAGTGGTGGATCAAATCCAGTACTTCCCCATTCTGCGTTTTAGGCAGTATCGAGGCGAGGTATTGGTATATCTCTAGTAAATACCTAGCTGCTACCTTACTTTTCTTCCACTATGTCGCACCACACTGTATAAAATGAGCAACTGTTGCACCCAAAAAGGTCCTTTCAGTGCCTAATGTATCCGTTGGGTCTGGCTGAGACAGTATCGTGTATTCTGATCTTGGCGTTAAATCAGACATCAGTGGTTTAACTTCACTAACTCCCCCACGGGACGAGGAGCGTTCGGAGCCCATTCAGACATTTAAATTCCTTGCATTTGTAGATTTACAAAGTTAAATTACTTTATAAAGACTTTTTTTCAAATCAAAGTGAGGTTGTGATCCATGCAACAGTCTCTTAATAATACCTTAAATAACTGTTGCCACTGTGCAGAGAAGGTTTAAGTTAATAATGGATATTCATTTAATCAAAGCCATCATTGTAATCTGCGGGGTAATCAAAACTGACTGGCCCTCACCAACAAAAACAAAAAAGACTAAAGGTAGTGATTGAATAAAGCACACACGGGTTTCTGATGGCTAATAGAATGAGCAACTCTTGGGCCTTTAGGTGAGCCCCCTCTTTAATCAGAGTACGAACTAATAACACGTCTGCCGCTAAACACAGGAGGATGAAAGGCACAACGCCAACCCTCCATTGTTTTATTCCATCACTCATCTTATCCCCCGGCACATTAAGGCACTCTACAGCCCTAACAAGCTCTCCCACGACATTTGCTTCAGCTTAATGGATAGAAAATGTGTCTAAGTGTGCCGCGCGTGTGCGTTTGGTTTTTCTCTGATAATGAACAGACGCCTATGACTTACCTAGAAGCTCTGATATTTTCCCTCAAAATCGGTCCCACAAAAGCTACAGCAGAGAATAAGTCCTTCATTTGAATAAAATACTTTAAGTCTTTGAAATAGTGAGGGCTACTGCGATACATTAAAACATCAAAGCTATGGAGTTTGTAGGATCAGAAGACTGCTCTTTTTTTTTTAATTCTTTATTCGTTCTTTATCTCTAACTGTTTTGTAGCACTAAAGGTAGACAGTGAGAAACTTCTGATTCAGTTTCATCAGAAGTGTAAGAATAGGCGTTACAACAACTCTTAAACTAACTTATTTGCCCCTTGAATGTTTGACTTTTACACATTTTGAAATAAGACATTTTTATTCAGCTTTTGCATCACAGTTATTTCTTAAACAGTCTTGCTTTGCCAGACCTTCCCCCACAGTGCTGTGGAGGAAGGTCTGGCTAGTTCACACAGCGTTCCGGGATGGGAGAAAAACGTGCTCTGGTTTATTGGCATTTCTTTAAGCCAATCCCAATAGTCATGAACGGTGCTAAGCGCCGGACGGAGCCATGGTGCCGCTGCAAAATAGCCTCGGAAAGGAACTTGCGGTACATGTGTAGGTTCAAAAGTTGTTTTAGTCGTGCAACAGA
>NC_045746.1:23841478-23843639 GCF_008692095.1 Etheostoma spectabile | reverse complement strand
TGGACAGATAGTCTAGCTAGCAGTCTGGATCTACCCTGTAGAGATCTGAGGACCAGGTAACCATAGTCCTCATAAATCATCTAGAGTTCAAAATGGCAATACAAAGGAAGAGGAAATTGACAGACATCCGGCTAAAAAGAGTGAAATCCAGCAACCTAACAATGGAGTGTTGTGGATAAAGACTATGTCTTATACAACTGAACCAAGGGATTGCATGAGACATATTGGATCTATTGTCCTCTGACAAGAGTTGCCAGGTTTGCACACTTGCACGTCTGAACACAACCAAGACAGCAGTTTTGGCAAAGGCTAAGCTAACTGTTGCTCTGTGCTTCCAGTGTTTACGCGAGGCTAAACATGTCCCAGACCTGGGGCCTCATTTATAAAACTGTGCGGCGAATTTGCGTCAGAAGTGGCGTAGGGACAAAACATGGGATGCAAGTACGTCCAGAAATATTCAGATTTATAAAACCGCGCGCATTCACTTTCTACGGGTGGTCAGCAGGAGTAGTTTGAAACTTTATGGATCTTTTGAAGCGTTTGGATCTGTTGTGGAGTCTTCCCTTAATAATGCAATGGCTCCTCTGTAGCCTTCTCAGAGTACGTTATTAAATATTTGTGGAGGTGATGTCTGACTCTGAAACTCAGAGTTCTGCAACACTAATATAAATTGCCGACATGTTGTAGTCTTCTAGATTACAGTAAGGATCACAGTTTCATGGCATGCCAACAACCACCATGCGAGGCTTACGGAGCATTTGATACATTATTATGGCAGCTTGTACACCGCAGCCCAAGGAAACATTAGTTTCTTTTCATTCAGAAAGACTTCCAGCTGGCAAAGCTGCCAGTGGAAATGTAATTTTCCAAACCTCCCAATCTCAGATCTGCTATCAGCCGGTGATAAGCTGGAAAGCCGTCTTCTAGGATCCCCCATTCAGGAATAGAAGTTCTGGCACCTGATTAATTGCTTTCTACTCACACACACAGCACACAACACACACAGAGATGGCCAGTGATAAAAAAGCAAACAAATTCAAATCTCGGCTGTGAAAGGCCCTTGAGTTTGTGAATTAAAATATGAACATAACAAGCCACATGGACAGACAGGTGGGCTAAAGAAGCTGGAGATGTGACTAAAGATGTGGACGGACGGACAGACAGGCAGACAGAGACAGGCAGACAGGCAGACAGACAGACAGGCAGACAGACAGACATTAACGGGGCAAAAGGAAAACCGGCAGAGCGACACCCAGATGGAGGAGCGGTAGGGGGAGGCAGACAGTTTGACAGACTTAAAGAGACAGGCAGGCAGGCAGGCAGAGAGACAGACAGCCGCAAAGGTTGACAGGTGCGCATACAGTAAGACCCCGTAACCCTGGCAACGGACAGCCGATCAGTCATTCACAGTCGGTAAAGTTCAATTCAGTCAATCTTTATAATCCCTAGTGGATAATTAGGGAGGGCAAACAGGCAGACACATGGTCAGCGAGACAGACAGGGCACCAGGGACGGACAGGTGGACATGTAGAGGTACAGTGGCTCAATGCACTGCTGGACACTACACACACACACACACACACACACACACTGCATGCCATGCTGGTGTTGTCATAACAACTGACATCTGAAGCCCACTTCAACTTGATTACAAGAGGTGAGAGAGACATTCTACACGTGTTCAGCTGTGTGTTTTGTTTTAAGGTTGTGAGACACTAACCAGATAATCGGCCGTTGGACAGTCTGGTGAGGTCGGTGACTCGAGTCGGTTTGGTGTGTTGTGGGGGGCCGGCGGCCAACCTGACCTGCTGGCAGACAGATTCAAATGACCAATCTGATTGGTGGAGTTCTAACCGGGAAATTACAAGTGAGATGAGTCTCTCAAAATCTGACAAATCTATTAAACTGCATGGCCTATTTCTTACTTAAAGGGGAACTCTGCAGTTTTTTAAGCTTAATTTACCTTAACTGAACAGTTTCGGAGTCACTGGAGTGGTTATTTGACTTCTTTCGAGTTCAATGGTGGTCGTCGAGCTCCCCCCTAGCGCCTTTGAGCTTAAAACCCTTGCAACTTTCGGCCAGCGAGTCGCCGGACTCAGCGTCAGGAAGTTGTCACGTGACATCAGGTCTCGCGATTTAACAAATTGCTTCACGGCACTGC
>NC_045746.1:23816756-23841468 GCF_008692095.1 Etheostoma spectabile | reverse complement strand
CCATTCAGGAACCGGCTAACAAGGTAGTGATGGAGGTTTTCACACTATCGTCACGGCTGAGCCGGCAAAAAAGAAGCCGAAAGCAAGGAAAGCGTTGATGGAGGAACAGAGAAAGAGGAAGAGGAAGCGGCAGACTGACCGAGGGAGGAGTCAGAAACAAGTAAACAGACGAGCTGCTATGTGTATCTATTCCGAAGCTGTAGGGGGGGGCTCTACAGAGAAACCTGTGAGCAAAAAGCAAGAAAACAACAAAGAAACGGCCAAAACTGCATTGCACCCTTTTAAAGTGTTTTCAGAAAAACGTTTTGGTGAACTATTTCAGTAAATAATGAGATTGTATTCTGAACAAGCCGCCATGACAGTCTGGCTTCTAATTTCCGGTTGAACCAGACCCACATGACGCGTTTGTCCAATCAGCTGCCGTCAACATCGATTCGGTGTGTTCCAAGGCACTTTTTTTTTGGGCCAACTCGGGGAGGCAGTCAGTCCGACTGCCTTTTCTCAGCTGTCTGGTTGGCGTGTCAGGGCCTTTAAGAAGCGATAGGTGAAGAAGAGGAAGGATGATGTGAAGAACCAGAGTTCTCGCTGCAGACAAACAAACAGCAACAAGCGGCACACTTCTGGAACTGGATCCCAGTCAAACAGAAACTGGTTGACAACCTGTTGACAGGAAGAGGAAGCGGTTAATCGCCATGCTGGCGGCACACCACATGGTCTGGCACCACCGTTTTGTCAAAACTTCTTTTTATCCGAAACGTTGCTTTATGACCTGCAAGACATTCCCATCAGCCTCAGCTGCTCTTTGTGTTTGGTGCTAATTAGCAGACGTGAGCATACAACTGGGGTGCAAACTCATCATGAGGGTAAAGGCAGTGGGGGGGCTAGTAAAAATGAATGTGTTTTTTTTTATCCTTGCAGCTATTGCATCTGCTATTTGGTCCATTAAAAACAAGGCTTAGCTGAGCGTGCGCCCCATGTGCAGAGGCTCGGCCCTTGTTGCAGCGGCTGCAGGTTCATTCAGCCCTTCGCTGCATGCCATCCCCCTCTCTCTTCCACTTTCCTGACTTTAGCTGTCCTATCAATAAAAGGAAATAAAAGCCAAAAATGTCTTTGAGAAAAAAAAAAAAGGAGATGTGAGGTGTATAAATTGATTACACAACCACTACAAATAAAAGAAAAAACTGTCACAAGAACATTTTAATTCAGTTTTATGTCATTTTCAGTGAGCTTGGCATTTTGCTTCTTTCAAGCAGCATACTGTAATTAGACGGAGCATGTGAGCGGAGCGTGAGCGTGAACTCCCTCTCCAGGCCAGCGCCCGTCGGGTTTTTTTGCTGGTGGAGCTCCCGGCATGAAGATAAATACAACACAGCTTTTTAATTTTTTTTAAGAGTGACAGGGGAGCAATTTAAGTCAAGCTGGTTAAACTCCTAGTTGAGCGTGGAGTAATATTGAGCGGAACATCTGGGAGTGGCTTGGAGCTGGGGAGCGAAGGTAATGAACAGCTCACCGCCCCACCTCGCCCCTGTGCTT
Source organism: Etheostoma spectabile (assembly GCF_008692095.1). Taxonomy (NCBI): domain Eukaryota; kingdom Metazoa; phylum Chordata; class Actinopteri; order Perciformes; family Percidae; genus Etheostoma; species Etheostoma spectabile. The sequence continues at coordinate 23,839,935 of NC_045746.1, read as the reverse complement.
TGTAATAAGACTACTGTAACACTCGTTTGTTTAACTACATCATAACATAGGTCAATTTTAGCTCATGAAGTAGTTAAATGTTCCAAGGAAAAGTTAATTGTTTAATTGCATCATGGTTGATTTATTTAACCTTTATTTAACCAGGAAGTCCCTTGAGATTGAAATCTCTTTTTCGAGGGAGACCTGGCCAAGACGGCACACCAGTCACAATTTAAACAGAAATACAGCATGGACAAAATCACAAATAGAGGAAAGGACAGGTCACATGTGGTCACATGTTACATTTTTGAATCACATGACATTTTAACATGGCCTTAAATTCATTTAATGGGACTAGATCATTTAGATGGAGCAAGTTTTGCAAATTATTCCAAGACCATGGAGCAAAGTAAGTAGAAAGGCTTTCTTCCCCAGCTCAGTAAAAACCCTTGGAACCTGGTGAGAGCGCCACCTGGTGGAACGCAGATCAAAATGGCTGGAGTTCAGCTTGAGGAGATTGCATAAATATGCCGGCAGTTTACCCAACATGGCCTTGTATAGAAAAATATACAAATGAAGTTGTCTACGTAGACTTAGTGACGGCCAGCCTACCAGTTCATACAGCAAACAATAATGAGTACGGAAATAAGAGTTAGTTAAGAAGCGCAGAGCACTATGGTACACAGAATCTAACAGGTGGAGAGTACTAGAGGCAGCATGCATGTAGACAACATCACCATAGTCCAAAACACTTAAAAAAGTAGCCCGCACAAGTGTTTTTCTGGCTGACATGCTAAAACAAGTTTTATTTCTAAAATAAAACCCCAGCCTTAGTTTCAGCTTAATGTTGATGACAGTATTAGCCTTGCTAATATTATCTTAGCATAAGGAAAAGGGAACCATGTTACGTTAAGTTACTGTAGTTGGCATATTCACTGAGGAGCTCAACTTATGTTGTAATTGTCAGCAAAACGGTAACGTTAACGGCAAACTGGTGGAATTTGTAAAAGCAAATAGCTAGCCAACGTTAGGATCCATGGAAAAACACCCGACATTACATCCAACCTGGGATGGCTTGCGTTCGCTAAATCAAAACAACTCAACCGCATCAGTCCCAAGCTTTACATGTCAGCCAATTAATCAGGTTATCATGGCGCTAATGTCAGAGATTTGGTTCTTGAGGCATGCAGGCAGTCAGACTCTCTGTGATTCTGTCCTCGCAGAGCCGCAGCTCTGTGTCTGGTGCATACTGTGTGTTTAAAATCATGATGCCTTAATGTAACAACTTTCTTTGCCCACAAACTGTTGTCTGTTGTCCTAATTAAGTGTTAAGGCACATAAAGAATGACAGACTTACGTGTTCATAAATAGATGTCGATGCAGAGAGGTCAGTAAGTTAACGTGGGACCTGTGAGACCTGACAGGCAAGTAGATGAGATCGACAGCCACAATAAACAACCCTCAGTGAATACATTGTCGGCCCTTTGACCCGCGGCTGCCTAATGCAGCGTGGAAACAAAATCCCTCTCATTAGTTTGCTGGCGCTCTGCACACACAGACAGACACACACATTCAAATTTGGATCTAAGTTGAGGAAGTGCACACAGGTGGTTTGATGAAACACACCAAAACAAAGTCTCACCTGCGTGCGCACACGCACGCACACGCACACGCACACGCACACGCACACGCACACGCACACGCACACGCACACGCACACACACGCACACACACACACACACACACACACACACACACACACACACACACACACACACACACACACACACGCTTTCCCACTTGATTAGCATAAGCACCTGTCCCTCCGCCTACAGCAGCAAACGCTCCAGCATCCAGGTTTACTGCTGCCATACGGACCAAACACGGAGCTAATATAGCCGCTCGCTGGCGAGTGACAAGGTAATTTCCTCCTCCCTCAGGCCTCATATGAGGGAGAACTAAACAATGCATGGAGGCTTCTGGGAGCTCAATCTGCACAGAAATGTCGGTCTTTTCCATTCGCTGCTTGATTGTACAAATGCAATTGTACAAAAGTTGAGTGGATAGTTTGCCTTCTCAAAGACTCCTATTTTTCTTTATGAAAATCAATAAAACTTTCAACCAATCACTTGCTTTGACACTAAGGTTATCATTTGGAGAAATTACTTTGTCCATTTTGGGGATAAAACAAGTTGTAGACCGACCCAGAACACGGAGAGACTACAATACACGGGAAAAAAAACTTGAATATACAAAAGACAGAGACAAAAAGGTAAAGTCCCTCCACATCCCACTGGATATATACACATATCAATTAGCATATATTCCAAATATGGCTATAGTTAAAAGAAGAGGTGTGTCACATGAAATCAAATGCTAAAGACCGAAAAAAAAATGATAAGGAGCAAGGCCTAATTATTTACTTGATGCATTTTCCTGACACTTAAATACTTTTAGTAAAGTTTCTAATGCAGTACTTCAACTTGGAGTGGAACATTCTTATAATGTGGTATTGGTATTTTTACTTAAAGGGCCTTAACACCTCATTAACCACTGCTGTACAACTACTCAGACTGACTTGACTACAGCATGTTGCAGCTAACCTGTTGTTGATGTACTCATTTCAAAGATTAAAAAAGATTTCTCATGTACAGTCACGATCTGCCCTCATCCACGAGATTATTGTTGCAAAAACAGATTAGGATTGTTTTAAAGTTGCATGACAAACAGATTCAATAGTAAAGGGCGAGTTATAACATGAGACAAATTAGTTTTTCCCAGAGGACTACTGATAGACCTAAACATAACGGGCAGATGCTCTCAGTCAAGCTTAATCATGTTCTTCATTTTCATCCTGAGAGGCCAAAAAAGGACGGTGCCATTGCTTTCTCAGTTGGCACACAGGTTTACGCTCTCCAAAAAACAATGGCAAATGATTATTGAAATGCAGAAGGGTGTCAACATGTCCGTCGTTGGCTGGCCAGAGTCCCTCGCCAAGCGGCTCTGCGTGATGTTTGTGCCGAGGCCGGCGTTTGCCACACCTGGTCGGCTCGCTCTATCGTCAGGCACCGCTGCCTCCTGGCTCTTCTAACTCGTTAATCATGATTAACATTCTGCTGGAAGCCATTTATTACTGGCTACCTCCCTAACACCTGTGGTTCTGGACCCCCGACACATCTCCATCAGTTCCCTCAGGCTAACAAAGGAGGATAAAAGAATGGAAGAACAGAGTGCCAGAAAGAAAAATAAAAAAAAGAGGTAAAGTAATCACACATGCATTTGGCTCATTACAATAAATGTGTTTTGTTGTGCTGGGCACAGAACACCACTGAGCTGATTCTAGACGTACTATACTGTGTGTTCATATGTTTTTGCACCATGAATTAATCTTCTCCCCAAGTGTGGCATCTTTGCACTCAGTTGTTGCAAGACTTCACCGTTTTCCCTGAACTGTACTCCTGTCAGAAAGGACATCTCTGAACACGCCTGTTATGTGAAAACAAAACCCAGACAAAAGAACATCTGGAAAATAAAACTAGTTACAAAATGCTCTGAAAATTCATAAGAAGCACATCTGCTGTACTTGATGTGGACGGCAGGTAAAGGGACCAATGGCATCCGGGACATTCTATAAGTTCAGGCTTTAGCTGATAATAAAGTCAGTCTATGTCAAAATTGCTTAAGGACACTTGCTAAGGAATAGAGATGTTCAGATACGGATAGCAGTATCGGAAAAGCCTCCGATGCTGCCTGAAGTGCTGGTATCGGAAAGTACTGGAGTTTATGCAGCGATCCGATACCACGTAATTTAGCCCCAAAGTATTTTATTAGACTGGCTAGAATATACCGTAACACAGATGTAAGCGGCGACAGTTGTCGAAACACTCCTGCCGACCTAACCCATGTGTTTGGGTCGCGCCCAGCCCTGGCGTACTATTGGTCTGCAATCTTTAAAACAGTGTAAGTGGTACTACAGAGAGACAATATTCTACAATAAGGAAAAGATTTAAAAAAACAAAAACATAATTGCTTTCACAACACTGCAGAAGAATTTTATTACATTGGAAATCTAAAAATCCACTTAGTGTGTCTCTGTGGTTTAATGACCCAATGCAGTTCATACAGTTAGAGAAAATAAAACACACTCTCAGGGGGTCCAGGGACAAACTCTTTCTCTCTGAGATCCAGTGCTGAAGTACTTGGGTAAACTGAAGACTGTGCCCACTTAGCATTTACAGTTCTTCAGTGTTATTCATCCATGAGAACTATAGTAGGTAGTACACAACTTCTACAATGGGAGCCTATGTTTGTGTGTTTCTTCTTTTTTGTATCATTATTGTTATTATTATTATTACTAAAAGTATTTTATTTATGTTCTTTTTCTGTTGTGACTGTCAAACTGGACAAAATAAGAAAGTTCTATGAATGTTCAGGAAAAATGTAACCTGAGCCAGGCCGTAAAACGACAGCAGTCATATCACATCCATACAGGGATAGTAGTACACAGCGGTTCATATATGACACATTGGTATCAGATCAGTACTCTGTATCGGCTGATACGCAAGTACACGTATCGGGAACCATCGCTGCTGGCAACGCAACAGAAGACTGGTTTGGCAGTCTGCAGTAAATAACTGGACTGCCTGGACATTTAAACCAGGTGGTTTTGTTGTTTGCGTACTTAAAGCAGCTTTTATGAATATTTTATAGTACCAAAATCAATTGACAAAGTCAAAGGGGTCCCTCAAAGTTTATTTATGTATTTGTTTAACTGTGGAACTATATTTTTTTGTTTCAAAGCAGTCTCCGCGTTACCATAAATATTATTCCATTTCATTCTGGAGGGGCAATATTGAAAGGATATTGTTTTTCTCTTTTTATTCAAAAGGGGTCAAATTGTCCGATTTTGTGCGTTGATGTAATTTGTGCCTCAACGGGCAGAAACATGACGAGATTATTTTCACTTCCTCGCCGTGACTGTGGTGGTGAAGCTTTAGCATCATCATCATCATCATCATCATCATCATCATCATCAGGGTGCTGCTAATTGGACTGACGAAGAGGATTGTAATATAATAACATAATACTATTTATCCCAGTATCCTTTGCACTATGCTCCACATTTAAATAATTTTATTGAACTTTTCATTGCACTCATGCCTCTATATTGTTTCTGTTTGGAGTATGTATATATTGTGCATATATATTAGTGTGTATATTTTTGTTTTGGTTGTTTTGTATGTGTAAGCACAGTGTGAGCAACGATGCTCCAAAGACAAATTCCTCGTATGTGTCCTCATACCTGGCGAATAAAGCTGATAAAGCTGATTCTGATTCTGATGAGTGGTGATTGGCTCCAGTGTGTGTGGGTAAGACAGAGACGAGGTTGCTGTAGGCGCTGTTAACTGTAAGAAGTGAGGTGTGGCCGAGAGGGAGTAATGAATTAACTATGATAGTGTCATCTAATTATATGTTTGATTCGCATGGCATGGTGGCATTAGTTTGACAGAATGATGTCAACATTAGGCCCCGGGAACATGCCGGTGAGTTGCCGTGACTTCACCTCAATGCATCTACCGTCAGCCATCCCGAACGGTACACAGAGGTCACAGTTTGGTTCATACCTCGGTTCAGGCATCATGGTTCGGTATGGAGGTCAAAACAAAAATGGAGAATTTTTTTTTTTTTTACTGCGCATGTCTCAGGCTTTACCGCCTAGTGTCATTCAGTCTCTCGCCGGAGTGTGTAAAGTAAGTTGTAAAGTAGAAAACCCTAAAAACTCAGTGCTGCAGGAGGGTCGGGTTAATTGGCATTTTTCCCCCCAGGATAGCAAAGACATGTTCCGCCGTGCTCTGCCTCTGATTGGCTCACCTTGACAATTTTACCCTCACATGAACCAATCCAACCTGAGCAGGCAACGAGTGCTAGCCAATCAGAGGGAGAGTATGACGGGTCCTGCCTTCCCTTATGGCTTCGCCATCCAAGGAAAATGTTTTTGGCGCCCGGGAGTTAGCACTGACTAGCGGAGTGCTTTGCTATTTACAGTAAATAATTGTGTATGGGCACCCAGATAGCTCAGTTGGCAGAGGGGGCGCCCATGCAGTGGGTCCGGGTTCAACTCCGGTCTGTGGCCCTTTGCTGCATGTCATTCCCCCTCTCTCTCTCTCCCCTTTTGGGTCTTCATCCTGTCAAATAACGGGCTCCAAAAAATATTTTTTACAAAAAAATAAAAAGGTGTGCATTCTAAGAAATGACAGCCTGTAGCCTCAGATTACAACTTCTTGTTCTGTAGAAAATAGAAATGAACTCTCACTGGGCTAAAGAGTTGCACCTGTTCACTCCTGCATGTAGAAATATGCTTGTTTTTTTCCTTATTTTCTTTCAGTCAATAATAAATGATGCTGCACATTGAGAAATCGGAGTCCGTTTAAATCGCCAGGAGCACTTGAGGTGTTTTGCTAGTGAGAAACTATTTGACACCTACTCACAGAATGATTAATTGCACCTTCTCAAAAACATTCTCAGAGACACTTTAAAATATTAAAAGACCAAGCGGGTATCTTTTTGCCAAGGTTCAGAGAAACTGACTCCTCACGTTAAGATTTTTTTTTTTTTTTTTTTTACAAATTGGAGAAGAGCGCATTTACTGGAAGTTGTCCTGACAAGAAGTCGTAATCTGGTTTAATTGGATGTGTTGAAAACATTGTAAATACTGCGGCTGCAGCTACAAATTTAGACAAAAACAGGAGCCAGGGCATTTTCTTACAGTATAGGCCCTACTCATGCTAATACTGTCCTTGCTTCCATCCATCCATCTATCCATCTTTAATCCATTTTTAATGTTTCTTGTTTGAGTTCCAGTGTCAGCAGGACTAGGCCGAGCAGCAGGCGCCCTCTTCCCCTGCAGCCTCCATCTAATACATTATACAGCAAATACAATAAACACGTACCACTGGCCAGAAACTGACAGCACCGATATATTTTAAGTGGAGCTGGATTATGCAGAGGTGTGCACTTCTCGGATGAAAGGAAAAAGAAAAAACTTCTCCAGCAAGTTCCTGACAATAAAACGTAATTCTTTTGTTCTATTTAAAAAAAGAAAAGAAAAGAAAAACACACAAAAAAAAGTTCAACACGCTCGCTCAAGGATAGGATAGAGGATAAAATCTCTCATTTGCGCTGCATCCCGGAGCCCATTATTAACTCTTCTGGGCAGAGGTAAACCAAACGAGACACACTTCCGTACATACCCCCTGTTTAATCTGGGGAGGGGGGGGGAACTAGAAAGAAAGTGCTGATGTGGAGAACTAAATGAATCTTATTCATAACAGCTCTCCACCCTCTGAAGGTAGTACTCTTGTTCTGTGTCAGGAATAATAAGTTGTCTTCACAATGTGTTCAAGGAAAAGAGCTTCGATGAGGGGTGTGGCCCCTTAACTCTTACCTGACTGTTTAAAAGCTGCGGGGCCGCATTAATCCTCTCCAAGGGGGGGGAGAATCTGGGATTACATAAACGTTGACAGTAAGTCTAATAAAAGTGTGTGTATGTGTTTATATGTGCACATGTGTGTATATATAAAAAATGTTTTTCCCCTCTCTTCAGTAATACAGAAATATTTATGCATCCAGGGCCGTAGCCCAAAATTCCAGGCTGACTGATGAGGAAGTGATATTGATAAGCGTTGTGATTGACCCATTTACAGAGCCAGCTTTCCTTCCTGTTTAAGGAAGCAGCGACTGCATTGTGTCTTATCTGTAAAACCGTGTCTTTGTTCTTCATATTTATGTCGAATTATAGTTTGCTCTTCTGATGTAAAATATGCCGATCTGCTAGATGTTTGTGGCTGGTCACGCTGTGCAAACACAGCTTCTTTTATGTGAACACTAATTCATTGCTCTTTTAATTCCTGTCGACATTCTAAAGTGGATGGGGGGGGTGTCGTGTGCCCGGCAGCTGACCGACACACTCTGCACATTTGTGATAAAAAGGCAAAATGCCTCTGAGGGGACTCCGCCATTTATAGCAGATTTGGGGATTCCAGTTAAAGTGGAGGGGCGGAAGGGCGTGTGTGTGTGTGTGTGTGTGTGTGTGTGCGTGTGCATGTGTGTGCGTGTGTGTGTGTGTGTGTGTGTTACTAAGTGCAGTTGCCCCGGGCTCAGAGCCCAGAGGAACACACAACGCAGAATCAAGAATCACTTCATTCGACAAGCTCATCTAATGAAGAGTTTCACTGCAAAAGACGACATCTGCCATTTGAATAAGTAACAGCGTTTTGCTCGTTCTCCACACATTTGTAAATGTGTGTTCAACACGCCTACAACTAAAGCATGGCAAGCTTGGTCCATTTAGTCACTGAGCTATTCAGCTCCACTTTAAACAACCCTGAAAACTTTGAAGACCCAATCAGGGAAAGTTGTAAAATCCCTACTATTAAATAGTGATCATTTTGTGACAAATTACGTTTCCTCCTTCATTTTCCACTGAGAAGTTAAGACAAATTAAAGAGAATCACCTCACCATGTGTTGTGAAAGATTCCATCAGCGAGCCAGTTGATGAAAACAAGGGGTATTTTTTTATTTTTTTTTATTTAAAAAAGGACCATAATGGTGGTTGTCTGGTGGTATTACAAATGTCAACTTCAGCAGCAACATTTATAGTCTCGCTTCGCCAGACTATCAACACGCTGCAGAGCCGAGGAGGGTCTGGCAAGTCCACACAGGACCAACGCCAACACTCATAACATGGTTGAAGAGAGTGGAGTTTGTTTTTACTTTATTTTTTAAATATTCATTTATCAGCCATTATAAATGCTGATACAGCAGTTTGGAAAATGCCTAATATCGGCATATATATATCTGTCTCGCTCTACAGAGTATAATCCAAATATAATCTAATTGAAATAAACCGCCTACAGGGGTGGCAGTAGCTCAGTCCCTAGGGAGTTGGGTTGGGAACCAGAGGGTCGTTGGTTAAAGTCCCCGGTTAAAGACCAAAGTATGGAGTGTCGATCGGTAGCTGGAGAGATGCCACTTCACCTGCTGGGCACTGCCAGGTGCCCTTAAGCAAGGCACCGTACCCCCCCAACCCGCTCAGGGCGCTGGTCCAGCTGGGAGCCCACTCACTCTGACATCTCTCCAATTGTGCATGAATAGGTCCTGAGCATGTGTGTATTTCAGGCCTGTGTGTAGGGATTCTAATAGAGTGTAAATTGTAATTTCCCCACTGGGGATCGATAAAAGTATAAATTATTCATTATTTATAATTACTGATAACAATAGAAAATGTCAGTATTGTTAATCGGTATCAGTGATTCTGGCCCTGGTAACACCGATGGTTAGAAGGTCTAGTTAAGTTTAGGCAACTTAACTTCTTGGTTAAAGTTAGGCAAAGACTGTCGTTCAGTTCAAGGAAACCAACATTGACTGTTGTGGTTAGATGGAACACAAACACTGGTGTCGCATTCTCCATCATTGGAATTCACACAACCTTACGCATAGGCGCAGATACCATGCGTGCTCCGGATGGAGCACCCACAGAAAACACTGAGCCCCACCATGTCCCAGACTGCCAGTAGGCTACGTTCATTCAAACTAAAACATAGCCGTTGGGGCTAAGTGGAGCGTCTGTCATAGTGTGACTGGTTATGTCGCCGTCAACGGATTCTTAATTCCCCACGAAGCTGATCGCGGTTACGTGTCAGTTAAACTTCTCTCCAATCCTATCTGTATTTATGAGAAGTGGCGCTGTCCTGAGTTGAAAGATATCCTACTTTACGGCTTTTTTATCGAGTTAATAGTCGTGTGTGTTTGTTTCGGTCGCTGAGCACCACCGAGGAAAACATAAATCGGCACCTACGCCCTTACTTGTCACAAATGTACTGTTATAGTACAATTTTGCTTTACAACATTACAATTTTACCATAGTGGTTTTTCTGCAGAAAACAGTCTCTAAAAGATCCTTTAAAATCGTCTTTCAAGCTCAGTGTTTTTATTCCGGTCGCTGCTGGATTTCCCTTCACACCTGTTGAAGAGAGTCCTTGTCCTACCTGCTGTATTTGCGACCAATGTTGATATACAAAAGGACATCAATACTCCACAGCAGGCTGATGCTCTCAGATGAGATATACACTCATGTCAATACACGATACTAATGAGGTTGGGGGATTGTTTGCCGACAGCACGTCATGACGGCTCAAACCAGATTATTTCAGGGCCAATTCATCAAGATGTCCTCTGCAGCTGAACAGGAGAAGGAAGTTAATAACAGTGCCAGATGCTAGGGTTCAATTCTTCCTGAGGCTCAGAAGTAACTATTTTTTTTCCTGATGGAGGTTCAAGTATGTGTGGACGAGGCCGAAGAGCTTTCATTAAGCACGTCTTGAACTGTACATCTGAGACTAATTTCCAAAGGTCAGCTAATGGTGCTCATTTGCTCCCGTTGAAGCTATTTCTCAATTCAGTTGCTCTGGAAGATTGAGTTCCCATTCCCCTGCAATGGAGAGGGCTGCTGGAAACTTCTCTCTCATTAGTGAAATTACTTCAAATTCAGATTTGTTACCATATATACTGTAGATGGTATGGTTATATCAAAATGACAACTACCATAAGAGTACATTTAAATGCTTGTGGCATCTGGGAATATTTTTGATGAACCACATTTTGAGCACAGGAGTTTTCAAACTAGAAGATGTTGACATTTTCGGCCAATTTAGGCACAGTACACGCCGTTCTGACAGGATGTCAGTCAGTGGGGTAAATTGACTCCTTCCTAATCCAACTCCCCTGTCCCTCATCCATCTATGTTAAGCTGAGGGCTCAACAAGTGTTTGGCATGATTTGGCCTACAGCCCATGAAGCAGTCCTGCTGATTTGATGAATATTATCTTGCAATTTGTGGGTGGCACTGGCAGGGCATGGTGAGGTATTGATTTTATATCAATTATGATATCAATATATACTAGATATCATCTTTATATTTTGTAAAAGCACCAATAGTCAACTCTACAATATCGCGGCAATATCGCAATATTTTTGACAAAATATTGCGATATTTAAATTCCTCCATATTGCCCAGCTCAAGTGGGTGGTATCCTCATGAGTAAATGCACTTATTGAAAGTCGCTTTGGATAAAAAGCGGCGGCTTAATGGAATGTAACGTAAAAAAGAAACTGATTTACATGGTGATTGGATAATTACTTTTAAAGATGCACAGATGCTTGTTTCCTACACAAATGTCACTTGTAGGCATCACAATGCTGAAAATTGCTTTTGTGTAAGTAAATATAAACTATAACGTTTCTATAACGTTCTCTTGGCACCAATTTGACATCTGAAAAAGGTAAATCCAACAAATGTCCATGACAAAGTCTTCGCGCCAAAGGAGGGGGTCTATCCAGCGTTAACGGTCTATCCTTAATGGGTGCAGAAGTAGCAAATGGTCGAGAAAACTGACAGCAACAATGGTCCCGTAACCACAGCAGTATCTACAGTACGTTATTCTGGGATTTGAGCCAATACACGTACAATGTCATGAAAGTAACGTACAGTTGCTCAATTAAAAAATATTTACTAAGCAGTAGCTAACAATTGCTTGTGTGGTTGTTGAAATTGAATTAATTTATTACGGCTCACCCACAAAGAGACTGGACCAATGAAAGAGCTGGTACCAAGATTTTCTTACCAAAGATACACTCCCTCTAGAGCAATGATTCCCAAAGTGGGGGTCGGGACATTGACAGAATCAGTCGTAGCAGGGCGGTGTACAGCGCGACTGAATGTGGAGGATGATCTCAGAGTAGCGGTCTCCAACATTAAACCAGGACTGGACTCTGTGCTCCAAACATGCTGCACATCCATCTCATTAGGCGAGGTTAAGTTCAAATTAAAGTATGAGTAAATTACTGTAGAATAATGTTATGGCTGTTGTGTTATTTTGTGTTGTCGTGTTTGGATATGCCTATAGTGCGTGGGCGGTTGCGCGCAATGTTTATATACGTTTATAGGGGGGGGGGGTCGCAAGTCACTTGCACCGTTACTTTGGGGGTGGCGGGCTGAAAGTTTTGGGAACCCCTGATCTAGAGAACACTTCTCTTTTGGGTATTTACAATGTTGTCCAAATGTAGAAAAGACAAAACAGCGATCAGATGAAGAAGAAAAAAAAGGATATTTTAATAGACTCAAGGACAGGAACAATTTAAAAATAAAGCATAAGTAGTCTTAATTATTAGACGATCAAACTTAGAACTGTGATGTTTTTATAGATTTATGGTAAGAACACAACATCACGCTGTTATTAGCACAGCGAGGATAATTGTGTCAATCATCTGGTCCAAAATGTAAGTACACCTACACGCAACAAACAGAATAAAACACAACACATTATCCTGTGGCGACAATCCAATTCTACACCACACCACACACACACACACACACACACACACACACACACACACACACACACAACACAACACAACACACACACACACACACACACACACACCACACACACACACACCACACACACACACACACACACACACACACACACGTTCCCTGACTGTGGTCCTGGTAAACAAACCCATCATCTCCCATTAGCATCCTGTTGACCTGCTCATATCGGATGTTAATCAGGCGGTGATGGCACTGATTACGGGATCAGTGAACTAAAAAAACTAAATAAAAAGAACTGAAAACAACACAGACCTACTTTGGGGGGGGGGGGGGGGTTTGAGGTGCTTCCCCAATGATTTTACAGTGTCTCCTTTAGGATTTTTTATCAGACGGAGAGGTCTGTCCCAACAACAATGTTCTGACTCGGGTGCCTGGGTCTGTTTCCTCGATGGTTCAGTAAACTGCCGTTAGCGTCCTTAGCACCCGAGTTAAGTGCTGACCGGGCTGGCTGCTAGCTGCTGGGGGCTGACTGTGGATGTCTCCCCGGGGGCCGGGCTGTAATGATAGTGGATAGCTGCTAGCTGCTGGGGCCTGACTGTGGATGTCTCCCCGGGGGCGGGGCTGTAATGATAGTGGATAGCTGCTAGCTGGCTGGGGGCTGACTGTGGATGTCTCCCCGGGGGCGGGGCTGTAATGATAGTGGATAGCTGCTAGCTGCTGGGGGCTGACTGTGGCTGTCTCGGGGGCGGGGCGTAATGATAGTGGATAGGCTAGGGCTGGGGTCTGAACTGTGGCTGTTCCCACAGGAGGCTGTAATGATAGTGGATAGCTGCTAGCTGGCTGGGGGCTGACTGTGGCTGTGTCCCCAGTGAGGCGTGTAATGATAGTGGATGGCTGCTAGCTGGCTGGGGTCTGACTGTGGCTGTGTCCCCAGGCTGAGCTGTAATGATAGTGGATAGCTGCTGGCTGGTGGGGGCTGACTGGGCTTGTCCCCAGGCTGAGGCTGTAATGATAGTGGATGGCTGCTAGCTGGCTGGGGGCTGACTGTGGATGTGTCCCGGGGGCGGGGCTATAACAATAGTGGATAGCTGCTAGATGGCTGGGGCTGACTGTGTCCCCAGGCTGAGGCTGTAATGATAGTGGATAGCTGCTAGCTGGCTGGGGGCTGACTGTGGATGTGTCCCCGGGGGCGGGGCTATAATGATAGTGGATAGCTGCTAGCTGGCTGGGGGCTGACTGTGTCCCCAGGCTGAGGCTGTAATGATAGTGGATAGCTGCTAGCTGGCTGGGGGCTGACTGTGGATGTGTCCCCAGGCTGAGGCTGTAATGATAGTGGATGGCTGCTAGCCGGCTGGGGGCTGACTGTGGATGTGTCCCCGGGGGCGGGGATATAATGATAGTGGATAGCTGCTAGCGGCTGGGGGCTGACTGTGGATGTGTCCCCGCGGGGCGGGGCTGTAATGATAGTGGATAGCTGTAGCTGGCGGGGGCTGACTGTGGATGTGTCCCCGGGGGCGGGGCTATAATGATAGTGGATAGCTGCAGCTGGCTGGGGTGACGTTGTCCCCAGGCTGAGGCTGTAATGATAGTGGATAGCTGCTAGCTGGCTGGGGGCTGACTGTGGATGTGTCCCCAGGCTGAGGCTGTAATGATAGTGGATGGCTGCTAGCGGCTGGGGGCTGACTGTGGATGTGTCCGGGGGCGGGGTGATAATGATAGTGGATAGCTGCTGCTGGCGGGGGCTGACTGTGGATGTTGACCCCGGGGCGGGGCTGTAATGATAGTGGATAGCTGCTAGCTGGCTGGGGTCTGACTGTGGATGTGTCCCCGGGGCTGTTGTCATGTCTCATCCTAACTGAAGTCTTGCTGAGCTGGGAGACTGAGGCAGAAGACAGGGGTGTGCTAGCTAAATGACCATTAGATTAGTCGTCTATCTACAGTTAACATTACTGGTGAATTTGTGTGTTAGCCCACAGTTGTTAACCGTGGTCAAAACAATCATACTAAAAATAAATGAGCGTGTTGAACGATGTTGTAATCTTATGTTACTCAATAAGAATTAGCTAACGTTACAGACAGCATTAGCATTAACTACTTGTCAATCAGCACTTTTCCTCTTCAGTACCCCTACAGGTTGGAAATGGAATTGTCCATTACTGATTATTCTTATGTCTCATTCAAACAAGTTAATGAACCATTGAAACGCTTTTGTAAACATTTTAAGGAACAAAACAATACCTATAACTTTATACACACACCTCTCTTCCAAAAATAATCAAAATTTTGCATTGAATTGTGGGTCAAAAATCGTGATACAAACCGAATCGTGGGTGTATTGTTACAGCCCTACCAATAATCACATTTTAAATTTGTTTGTCAACAGTCAAAAAACTATTAACTAAAGTTTAAATAACCATCAGTTTACCATTTATTGGTGATGGTTATTATTAAGTTTTACCCCAAGGGCCATTTTTCTGGATGATTAGTTTTACGGTTGATACTTGGAGTACAACTGGATTACAGTCATCATTCTTAAAGTAATCCCACTAGATGTGGTCCACTGCTCACCAGCTCACAGCTCATTTTGTTTCAGTGATTTAAAAGCTTCTCGTCTTCCTCAAAACAACGAACAGATACACCATGAATGTGAGAGTGTCTCTTTATTCTTACCTTTAAAAGGCTCTTAATTTATTCACTTTTATATAATCAATTCACATACAATGTCGAGGATCACTCTATCATTCTGACAATTCAAAAAGGTCTGCACCCCCTTTAATATATCTTAATCTAATCAAAACCTATTAAAAACAGCTTAATATGTTTAAAGAAATGTTCATTTATCCATAAATAAATTCTCTTTAAACCCCCCTGGATTTACACAACGTACATTCAAGCGTGACCTGTAATGTTTTTGGTGAATTTTATGGTTTACTATCTTTTAATGATGAGAAACATTCAAGAATCTTAGTATATTACAATCCAATAATTTATCTTTTATTTAGATAAATATACTACTAAAAATCCCTTTTTAATATCTGTATATTTCAGGGACTTGGCACAAACCACAATCCCACTTATCACACTGACTCATATGACATTAAATACTATTTATCCTCCCTCATTTATCTTGCTTGGTATATTTTTATGGAAAGAGAATCTTACAGTTGGTACGGCTGCACAGTGAAGCCCGACTTGAAATCATAAGACAATATATCCCTGAGCTCCACATGGTCTTCTATTATTAACCCTTTCCTCGGCCTCTTCCCTTGGCAAAAAGAAATCCTCCTTTTCTCTGAAGCATGTTCTTCATTCACCAGGACGCCTTTGTGTTACAGGCTAACTGCGGAGTGTCCCCGCGCCTCATGGATGTTTTATAGAACAAAGTTCACAACAGGCCCATCCCCAGCCTTAGGCAGGTGCTTTTCATCCGCATGGCACACACAAAAAGAAAAAACCTCAAGCTGCCAAGAAGCAAAACACAGTACAGTGCCTGCTCACATTCATCCACCGAGTTACAGCATATCAGTGTCTTACATCAATATTGCATCACCAGAAAAGGATCACTGTGGGATTGGGAATATGGCTGGCGGTTGCTTTTTCAAGTTCGTATGGTCACACTGGTTCTAAATATATTAATGGAGGCAGCATTCATGCTGTAATATAGTTTTTACACGGTTAATGTCCTGCTGAATATATAAACCCTGAAGTACTGTCTTTGGGGTGGAGGAAACAGATTCTTAACCACTTACCAAGTATCTAGACTTCTCTTTATTAATCCTTTTGGGATGACTCCCGCAAGGAAATTGAAATGAATCTTTAGATCAGCAGGAAGTCAACGCTGTCAGGAACTTAATCAGAAATAGTCAGTTTCTTTCACTAAAGAAAAGTCCATCCTGGCCTAAAGAAACTACATGGAAATCACGGCAGCACAATTAATCGCATTTGTATCAAAATTGCAATATAGGGGGGGAAGGTTACAATGTTTGTTAAAAGGCAAAATGTGTGTCAAACCATTCTGAATGAAGCACTGTGGGGCTGCAGAGACGTACAGCCTACAAATGGTTTGCTACCGGCTAAAGAAAAAAAGCTTTGTTTTGTACGGATCCTCGCAAAACTTACACCATCACCATTTACATTTGAACATGTTTCAATGAAATAAAGAGTAATAATACAAACAGGCTCACACCCTCCAATGTTGTGGATCATATCGGAATCGCAATAATCGCAGTCGGGTGTTTTCCTGATATCAAAAATGCATAACATCCAATATAATACAATCAGTAATATAATGTATTTCCAAAGGCCAAGTTGTGAGGAATCTTAAATCTTCTTCTCTTGACGTGCGTGCAAATGTTTTTTTAAGTTCTGCTTATGAAACAAAGCTTGTGGCAAAGCCAGACCGACCGGGTCCTTGAAACATTTTCTGGGTCTCTCAGCAACAATCCAAGGTCAATTTGAAAAAAAATGATACTGCAAAACAAATGCTATGAATAAACCATGTTTTATTTATGGTGTACTTGGGAGAAAAAGATTTATTGTGTGCTTTACTGTGAATAAAGCATTTGCTCTTACAACATGAAGCTCACACTGCTCTGCACATCGCTTTGTTTTTATTCTTTAAAGTCCCAGATTAAACCTTAAGTCCGAAAAAGCCTTTTTTAATAACTTTTTTTTTTTTAAGTCCTTGAAAATGTTTTAAACACGTTTCAATAATGTTCTAGTAATGAGTGTCTGCATCTTGAAACAACTTTAATAAAACAGGTTCTTGCACTAGAAATAAGAACCTTAATTTCAGAAACTCCCATCAAACCCGGTTATTATTGTACCTGCACATTCCTATTAAGCTACAGACCAGTGGACCTCATGGAAATGACATTTTTTGCAGTGTGTTTCTGTGGCAAACTGCCAACTTATCCCCTCACACAACTGTTTGGCAATAATATAAAGAAAATTAATCTAATGATATTCTGTATCAGTATAATTAAAAAAGTGTTGTTTATTAAAAAAATAAATGGGGGTTTGTAATCTTACGAGCGTGTTTGAGTTATTGCAGTAGCAAGAGAACACCAGAGGGTGGCAGCACTGTGCTGCAGAGCCACAAGTAACAGGACGTGTATATATGTGTGTGTGTGTGTCCATAACTATAAGAGAATAAAACTTCTCCAACTTTTTCCTCTCTCTCACACACCCACACTCTTTCATACCTGTGTGTTATGTCTACACTAGGTTTGGGCAGGTTGGTACACAATCTGTACACACACACACTTTTTACACTCTTGACATGTTCACATCTGTTTACTGTGGCAACAAACGGACACCACACACACACACACACACACACACACACACAACACACCACACACCACAAACACAGCACACACACAACACACACACACACACACACACACACACACACACACACACACACACACTTCTCCCTGTCAGCCAGCTCCCCTCTAACAGATGGGATGATGGGATGGGGCCGTCGCCAGGTTCGGCTTCCAAGCTGATGCCTGACAATCTAATGGGGAGGAAGGTAGCGAGGGACAAGACAGGGTGACAGTGGAGAGGCAGATCAATGGTAGTGTAATGCCAGGAAGAGAGAAAGGAGGTGAAGAGGAAGAAGGTCATTAGAAAAATGGCTTTTAAGAAGCCGCCGTGTGTCTTCCCCCACTGACACTTATGTCACTATAATTTGTACTAACCTTCATCCTGGACTATACATCTGCCCATACTACAGATTTTTGCACTACACCCATTTAGATATTAATTATTTTTGTATGTTTACATTTATTTCTGTATTTATTGTTTATTTCATATTAATGTTCAACATGTTGATTTGTTCATGTATGCACCCTTCACCAAGGCAAATTCCACCCAAGTGTGATTTAATGTGACAATGCACTCTTTTCTGATTCTGATTTGCAAGCGGTGGAACGGTCCATTAGAGGGGAATTTATCAAACCAACCAGTTCCTCTGCGTCCTTGACGCATCCCCTCTGGTAAACCACAACATGCACTTTCAATCTTCACTTCTGATAAAGAAGGAATCTCTTCCGAGTGCAGCTTGCCCAAGTTTGTTCTCAAGTGTAGAGTGGTCTCATTGTTCCCTCTGGCCTTAGGGGGCAGTCATGAGTCTATTACGGCTCGGCACAGGGAGGCATTGTTGTTTTGAACACTTTTTCCTTTCTTTTTTTAAAACACACATGTGCATTGAATTCATCCGAGGAAAAAACAAAACTGAGACGACAGACTTTTTTTAAGCAAAAGGGCAAAATTAAAAGCTAAGACTTTCTTTGATAAAGAGCTGTGTTGATTCATTAAATTCTTTTTAACCTTCCTGTTGTCCTCGGGTCAAATTTGACCCCTTTAAAAATTGTCCATATCTGAAATATGGGTTTCTTTTTATCCAAATTACCATAAAAAAAATTGGATTGGAATGGTTAATACAATTGATCACTTTCATTCCTGACTAAACTCATCTGTACGTTCCTCTGAATAACAAACAACAACAAAAAACATGTACTGGGACAAACACTAATACTTGAGATATCAAGTTTTAAAGTTGGGATAGGGCTTTTTTTTGGGGGGGGGGGTCCTCCATGAAAGTCAAGATCTCAACTTTCAAACTCGAGATCTCGATATTTGTGGAGGAAAAAAAAAGAAAAATCTTGCAAAACAAAGTCAACATCACACAAAAGTGTCCTAAGTACATGTTTTTTTCTCCACCATGTCACCTCCAGGGCTGCGGAGTATACCGTGCTCCAAAGCAGAGGAAAGGTTTACAGACAGGAGTCAACTGTACAATTACGTCCTTGCGTCCAACTTTTGTCCCGATTGCGACTGTGCAAAGAAGTTAGCTAATAGGTGATAATCTTTCCAATGTCCTACGTGGGGAGACTCGTCTATATGGCCTGTTTGGCATACGTTCAAAATGTCCACGCAACTTGAAACATGACTCTGAAGTTCCTCATTGTCCACTGAGTCTGAGCAAAGCGTGATGTCAGTCAGTCACTAGGTGATGTCGATTTTCAAAAAGATTTAAACAATTACAGTAGCTCTGTATGTTAAACATACGTTTGTGAACTCTGCATAGAACGTAAATCCGAACTGCACACCACATTGCATGTAGAATCTTTGGATACTCTTGATAAAAACGTATCAAAATAATTTTGATAATTCAAAATATGTGGAAGTTCAAGAGTAAGAAAATTACATTACAATATTACAATGTAATTTTCTACACAATTATAGTCTAGAAAATGACATTAATTATTATATTAATGAAACAGGGATATAGTATAGAGAGTGAGAGGGTGAGATGAAGGTGAGAGGCAATCATGTTGCTGATATAGAAACTCCTATGTCCTTCATATCATCATTAAACTGCACACCGTTAATGTTCACCATCCACCTCATGATACTAAAACTCTCTCTGGGTGGTCCTTTCTGCTTCTCAAAGAGTTTTCCAATTTGTTACCTTTCCATTTTTCACTTCATGTGGGCGGACATAATTTCCCACAAGTGTTGACACTCGAAGTCAGAGTTTCATATGGGCAAATAGAGCAAATCCACAGGGTGTCAATTAGTTCAGAATGGACGGTCTTTGCTGCCGGAGCCCCCAGTTTGTGATTTACAGTGATGGGACGGGTGCTGTGTGCAGCTGCAGAGCAACGGAAGGTGGAAGGTGGAACTAAAGAGGACACGGGAGGTGTCGGAGACAGAAAGTGAGGCGAAATGAGACAGGGTGGCGTTTGATGTTCGTTGCTAGTGCTGAGGGTCTGTGAGGCCCCTGACACATAACGTCGAGATGATGAAAAACACAGCGGTGACAGAGGACAGACGGATGGCTGGAGAAAGTGAAGGTTTTAAGGAGGGGAGTGGGCATGTGAAAGATGACACTAATAGAATGGAGAGAGCAGAGGACATAGTGTCCTGCTGGCTTTGCAGGGGCCCTAAAAAGCCTCAACTTCATTGTTATTTTATTAACTACAAATGAATAGCTAACTTCCATCTCTACAGTACAACACAAACTCTGAAAAAAACCTGAAAAAATGCTCCCACAGGTAGTTCAAGTAGCAATTACCACTCAGATGTTGACAGTGGCAGCGGTGCCCTCTAGTGGCCAAACCGTTATGATAGGAACAAGCAGAATAATGCAAAGTATAATGGTGAGTGTCCATATACGGGTTGTTTTCACGGATGGGATCGCCGCCCATTTGAAGGGAGAAATAGACAGCAGTAGCTGAATCTGTCTTGATTTTAGATCGACAAAGGTCAATTGAAAAGTTTTTTTTCTCAGCTTTTGAGAGGTGGCGAGCTGAGCCTGCCGCTCCTCGTTTGCATAATGTTGTCTAGATTCAACTTTATGCAAATGAGGAGCGGGCAACTTGACCTACACCTATCACCATTTCTAGCCACTGGGGGTCCATTGGCAGGCTGGGGGAACTTATATTATTGTTAAAAAACCTCATAAAGTGACATTTTCATGCCAGAGGACCTTTAATCAATTACCAATGTTGTAGCCCTGGCTTGTGGAGGGGTCCTATGCAGTGTTGTTCTACTGCACTTACTAGTAAATTAGTAACATTTTATGCAACTTTCTGCTTGTACTCCACTATATCTCAAAAGTACATATTGTACTTTTTACTCCACTACATTTGACTGACAGCTTTAGGTACTTTTCAGATTACAATGTTTCACCCACTTCCTATCCAGTGAAAACGATGCATCTCCAAATTAGGTGAAACTGAACGATGAAAAGTTCCTTTGCGTTGAGAGAAACGCTTTCTTCTTATGCTAAACAAACCATTTACAAACCCACTGAATAAGCTAAAAGAAAGTCACAAAAACACGCCTGCCATGTTTAGCTGAAGTGACAACATTTTGAATTTGAAGAGCAACATGCGGACAGTTTGAGGGACAGATCGAGGGACAGTTCGAGGGACAGATCGAGGGAACGGCAAACTGTTCAGCAGAGGACAGGGGGGAGGCCGAAGCGTCTTTATCTCCCTTTCAATCACCGGGTTAGCGGCTGGCTAATGGCTTTGAAATGACAACCTCACTGACACACTCATCACACATTCATTGTGAGGAGTGCAACGCTGTCAGCAATGCAAATAAGGAAGGTTGCCAATGTGAGACAGAGACGGTCATTTACATGCTAAAATGTTCCTAATTGTCGGCAGGTAGAATACTTCACCGCACTGAAATATGAAATCTCTAAAGACAGATGCACTCAAGTGAGGGAAGGCAGCTTCGCTTCTCAAAAGCTTAAATGGGCATAATTATGCGCAGACTGATGCTGCGCATTAGCGAGCAAATGCGAGAGACTGAATTTATGCAAAGAGGGTCCTGTGAAATGATGATGGTTGCTGCAGAAGAAATCCAGAGTGGAGGTTGTGATGACTGTATGTCGGAGGGGAGAGACGTGTGCAGATGTACTGTGGTGGTACCCTGCAGCCCGATCAAATCAGTCTCATCACAACCCAATCATAACGTCAAAACAATGTGACAAAAGTGCAGCGATTCGAAGACTGAAGTTTAATTGTGCTAAAGTAAAACTCATTTTAAAAAGATGAGAGAGCAGCAAATGATGCAGAAGAGAGGAAAATAAACTGCGGCGAAGGATGCCGTAGCAAACAATAAAAAGTGCAGCATTCAGACCACACTGTCATATGCTCATATGGCTTCTATTTGTACCTACGTGTACTCGGGATTTAACAATGCAAAGAATTCATTCTATCAAAGTCCTTAGAGAATTGGAGATTGGGAAGTGAAATACACACATTTGATTAAATGAAATTAAAAGTTCAAAAGGTTATTTGCGTTCTTGCTGGGAGTTGGATGGGAAGAATGAAACCAGTCGTTTATCTAGCAGGCGGGAACAGCTAGCCTGACTCTGTCCAAAAGCAAAGAAACCAAACCAGCAACTCAAAGTCTCACTAATGTTACATAACGCGTTACAGTAGATCAAGTACAAAGAGCGATGTGCAAAAACCACGGTAAAAATTGTGAACGTAGCAGCAGTGGCGGCGCCCGTAGGTTGGTTGGTCCGTTTTGAAGCTGCAATATACCAATGTGAATAGAGTGTATTTACATAGTACTTAACGACTACTCAAAGCGCTTTTTCATAGCAGAGGAACTCTTCACCATACACACACATTCATACACAGTTGGCCGACAATACCATAGTTCTACGAGGGGCCACCTGCTCCTCAGATAAACACTCACACTCCTGCATTTTGGGGTGCTGGGTCTTGCCCAAGGACACTTTGACATAGGACTGCATGGCCAGCGATCAAACCACCAACCTTCCGATTGGTAGGCGACCGCTCTACCACCTGAGCCACAGCCGCCCACAATATAGCCGTTGCCATCTTGTTTGTTTTTTTAAACCAACCCTTACGATTTGGAGAGGATGACGCGGATAAGCCAGGGTTATTTATGGTTTGCTGTGCTAAGCTAAACGCGGGACCACAGACTGTCATCACTCCTAAGCACACTGCAATATATATATATATATATATATATATATATATATATATATATATATATCACATTGTGATGTTATCATTTAGCTCAAAGTACCATTGGGCCTAAGTACAGCCTCACAGAGAGCTGCTGCTGTAGAGTGGCAATGGAAATTCAGCATCATTATGCAGCACGTTGAATAGAACCCACTGTATCTTTCTTTTCCCACCAACGCATTCAGGCATAGTGAGAATCAGTGTGTATACAGTTATGAGGGGACTGGGAGCAATAGCCCATGTTTGTGTGTGTGTTTTTATGTACAGTGTCAGTGTGTG
>NC_045746.1:23802458-23815925 GCF_008692095.1 Etheostoma spectabile | reverse complement strand
AGGGAGGGAGAAATGCTGAAAAAGAGAAGGTGAAAGAGAGGAGGAGGAATGGAAGGCTAATGAGGCAGAATGATGAGAAGAGACGGAAAGAGAGACACGTTGTCACCAGTGGAGAGCGTATGAAGGAAAACATCAAAATCATAGAAGGGGAACTGGAAGGACGAAGAGGCGCTCAAAAGACAAGGGGCACTTTGGAAAGTGGTAGTAAGTATGGCCACACGATATTTGGCTTCATCGTCTACATCGCGATGTGCAATGTTAACGCTACAACTCCAAATAGAGCTTTTCATTCTAGTTATGGCATCTTGTAAAAATTCGTCTTTCTTCATATCGCAATTATTTTTCACAATTTTAGTCTTTTTAGCAATATCATGCTGCCCTAAGACAGTGACACAGACAGACACACAGACACACACACACACACACACACACACACACAGACACACACACACACACAGACACACACACACACTTTTACCCATAAGTCCCACAATGTCCTCGACAAGGTTCTCCAGTAGCAGCAGAGCAGCCGTGATTATGCACGGCGCTGTTTATATAATCCTTCACATCATCAATCGTTATAATTACACGTCAGGATTCATCGTTAATGATTAGTTTCTATATAGCTCATATTAATACAGACTTAACAATTCACAATAACATTTTAATGTTGACATGAGAGAAAAAAAAGGCTTTAATTTAGATTTTAAAAATTATGAAATTAATCACTCTAATCATTTTAAATTAAGTTTATTATTACCTTTGACATTTTATGGAACGCTGTGCCGGCTGCAAAGATAACAACACAATCAATAAAATTGGCAAACAAGCTAAACAGACAATGTTTTACTGCGAGGTGTACATCTCCCACCTCATCACATCAGCCACAGCCGGCTCTAAGAGACTCTGCGTGTACACCTGGTCTGAAGCACGTCTGAGCGTGACGTGTTCACAATCTGCACGCTGCAACTTACATCAACACCTTTTCTATAAATTCCAATTTATGTGTGGGAAATGGTGTGTGCATGGTTTTCGCCATGCGTTTTAAACATTAGGGGTGTTGAAATGAATCATTGCATCGTGACGCTTCGCCACGACCACCCCAAAGTAAATATTGGACCCATTCACGAGCCTCATATTTCCAGGACATTCTGACACTAAGATGGCCATTTTAAGACGGATAGATCAGGAGAAAATTTACATTAAGACCCGTTTCTATCTCAGAAACAAACTCACACGAGATCTGGCTACACAGACGAGGGAGACAAAAAAGAAAAAAAAGAAATCAACCAGCCCTAACGAAACACGTTTTCGTAATGCTAAATGTGTCTTTTACCTGTGGAAATATCTGATGTTAGCAAAATGTTAGCTATTTAAAAAAAAAAAAAAAAAAAAAAAAAAAACTTTTTATCCATCCACACGACGTTCACAACATTAGACAAGACCACGTTGATTTAGGAGACAGGAAGTGTGTGTATAGAGAATCGATGGTTTGGCTCATTGGTCCGTGGTAGCTCCAAGTCATTTGGATCCTGTCGTTCCCTAAACTGAGACAGACACTGCACAGTACTTAGAAGCAGGCCTAATGAGGCACGTGACCTGGTCTCGCCACATCTTCAGGTCCACCTTTCTGGCATGTTGTCTCTGTTCAGCCTGTGAGTCAACCCACCAGTCACTCAGTCCACACTCCGTCACCACGATGGCCAAACTGTTCTGGCCATCTCTCTAAAGCCTGACTTATGGTTGTGCGGAGGCTTCATGCAGAGCTTTCGCCGTAGCGTTGGTGTGTGCGTCGATTTCTTAGCACGGCCGATCTGTAGTTCTTTATTTAGGAGAACCAGGAAATGAGTCGAGGGAAAAGCAACGGCCGAGCAGCGTGCGTCGCCACGGCGTGTAGGTACAGTTGCTGTTAACCCTCCTGTTGTCCTCAGGGTCAAATTTCACCCATTTGGGTTTCCTTCAACCAAAATTGTAAAAGAAAAATAAATAAATAACGTGGATGGTTCCATACAACGCTCTTCACAAGCTGAATAACTGTTAGTTCAGTATTTTCATTGAATTTGGGTGTTTTATTCAATTTTATAGCATTTAAGAAAGAAAAAAAGATTGAAGAACACTGAAAAAAGTGACAGAAATGTAGGGAAAGAAAATTTTAAAAAAAAAAAAGAGGAAAAAAGCGTCCCAAAAAACACAGAAATAATCAACAAAGACATTGTAAAAAGTGAGAAAGTCCTTCGGGAAAAGTCAGAAAACAAATGTCGGAGAAAGCTTCAAAAAACGTTGGGAAAAGTGACA
This sequence comes from Etheostoma spectabile, assembly GCF_008692095.1. NCBI lineage: Eukaryota > Metazoa > Chordata > Actinopteri > Perciformes > Percidae > Etheostoma > Etheostoma spectabile. The sequence continues at coordinate 23,813,630 of NC_045746.1, read as the reverse complement.
AAAGTGTCTTAAGGAGATTTTCATTTAAAATATTTACCCAGAAAAACTAAATGTTGGTCTACGGGAAGACGAGGGTAAAGAAGTGCACGTCATAAATGAATAATCACGCTCAACAGCTAACCTTGTTACACCTTCACCTCGAGGCACACACACACACACACACACACACACACACACACACACACACACACAACCACGCACACTTCGCACACTCACAATCTCACACCGCACACGCACACACACACCACGCACCAAACACGCACCACGCACGCACGCACGCACGCACGCACACACGCATGAAATGAGGCTCACCTCATGTTCCGATCACCAATTAAACCCCAGCAGCCTCACACTAACAATGATGGTAATTATGGCGCCTGCACCGCCGAGGCCAAACAAGACGTAAAACATTGCTTCTCTCTAAATGCTTTCTGATTTCCCATAGTGACAAAAAATTAAAAAAATACACCTGAGGAGAACAGGAGGAGGGGTGAAGGGAGAAGAGTCCGAGGACTTCACTCAGGCTTAGTTTAAAATACTTTTCTTTTCTTCCAACAATGAAGTGAATTTCGAGGCTGTATGGCACTTTAACTCAGCAAGTCAATGAAGCAAACCAACTGCTCTGCACGGTGTGCTACTGGGATTTGTGACCTTCATTAAGTGACTGTTGGGGGTTGCAAGTGTCCAAGACTGTCCAAATATGTAGTTCTAGTTTCTTTACTCCTCTGTGACAGTAAACTGAATATCTTTGAGTTGTGAGACAAAACATTTGAGGACGTCATCTTGGGCTTTGGAAAACTGGTCGACACTTTAACCATTTACTGACATTTTACAGACCAAACTATGAAACTCAAAGTAATCAATGATAGTAATCCTTAGTTGCAGCCCTCAAAATCTTTGTAAATATTTTAAAGGTACAGTGCACACACAGTGCACACACACACCCACTGGTGTGTGTGTGTGTGTGTTGTGGTGTGTGTTTGTGTGTGTGTGTGTGTGTGTGGGTGTGTGTGTGTGTGTGTGTGTGTGTGTGTGTATATCCACCCACACACACACACACACACACACCACACACACACACCCACACACACACACATACAACACACACAAACACATTATATACACACATATATACTAATATATACACACATATATATATATACACATATATACAACACACCATAAATTATAACACACACACTATATATACATACATATATACATACACACATATATTATATTAAATATATATATATATATAATATATTCTAAACACACACACACACATAAATATAACACATATATATACACACACACACGTGTGTATATCTATATATACACGTGTGTGTGTGTATATATATATATTATAATCCACACACACACAACACACACACACAACCACATACACATACACATACCATACACATACACATACACAACACACACACACACACACACACACACACACACACACCCACACACACACACACACACCACAACCGCACACCTATTATTTTCTTATTAGCTTTCTGTCTTGCATAAAGCTGTTGTTGTTGAGGAGCTCTTGTTGTTGAATAGTGAAATACAACTAAGCCTGCCTTGCTTCACCTGGCTACTCCCCGTGGTTTCAGTCTCCTCCGGAGTCAGACGACTTAGCCACAAGCAACAAAGATGCAGAAAGAAACAAGAGGATCTAGAGGATTATGACTTTAAATCCTATTTCAGCTTTATTTTCCTTCTCCTTCACTGCTGCTCGCCTCAGGGGAACAATAACGTTGATCTAAATATTCCATGCAATGACTTCACTCTTTCACCTCCGGGCCACCCTGCTGTATTCTTAAAGATATGGGTGCTCCTGGAATTACCATTCATAATGTTGCCACTATAGGTGGAATTAATATTGCAAAGTGTTCTCCAAATGCATGAGAAAACTACACAAATTAGTTTTTATTTAGTGTTTTATTCTATTTGTTCTGCAAAGATGGATGCAAGGAGGGTTTTTGTTGTTCTTCTCTTTAAATGTTGCTTTTAATCCGGTGGAGGGAAGAGTTGTGCGGTCATGCTCTCTTTGATTCTGGACTGACAACCCCGACTCTGCCACTTTTGCATTTTCTATCCATCCATTTTCACCTCATTCTCTCTACAACACACACAACAGCTCCTGAAGGGGGCGAGGAAGCTCAAACGAGTGTGAGTGTGTGTGTGTGGTGTGTGTGTGTGGTGTGTGTGGGTGTGTGTGTGGTGTGTGTGTGTGTGGTGTGTGTGTGTGTGTGGTGTGGTGTGTGTGTGTGTGTTGTTGGTGTGTGTATCTTGCCCTTAGCTACTGCCACCCACAGTACACACTATCATAAGCATGCAGAAATTTTGATTGTGGAATTCAACATTAGGTTGCACCGTCACTGACATGCGTGAATATATGAACGCAGCGGGCCCGCTGCACACACACACCCTAACGTAAAGGGATATGGCTGTCAATGTGACAGGTAGAAAAAACACAGCTGAGCCCCAGAAGTGTTGAAGGCGCGCACACACAACTCACTATCTCTGCAAGGTAACTGAGCAAACAACATCACTCCCTCATCACACACACACCAACCAAACACACCACAACACACACACACACCCCACACACACACACACACACACCACACACACACACACACACAACACACACCACCACACACACACACACACACACACACACACACACACACACACGACGGAGCAGCATCCTCCTCTTCCACCTCTGCAGGACGAGCGTTGTCCCAAACAACCACCCTCCAGTGGCCGTTTCCATGACAACACCCAATCAGCAAGCTGTTACAGAGAAACAGGCAGTCACCTTTTAGAGCAGAGCGAGGCTGATGAATTCCAATGGAGAGAGGGAGGGAAACCAGGAGAGGACGTAGTGAAAGGAGGAAGAAGGTAAGATTGGTGAAAGAGAAGGAAGTGCAGAAAGGTGAAGAAGAGCTCAAATAAAATCAGTAAGAACAAGAAGGAAGGAAGTGTAGAGGAGAGGGAGTAGGACCAACCAGGGGAGAAAAGGCAAAGATGAAGAAACAGAGGAAATGTACGGGGAACACAGTAGGAAAGAAAAGTAGGAAGGAGAGAAGGGATGGAAACAAATCAGGAGGGAAGAGGATGAGAGAAGAAGGAAAAAAGGAAGGGAGTAGGAAGTGCAGAATAGGTGAAGGAGAGAAGGATGTGAGAGCGATAAAACCAATTAGGAGAGAAAAGTACCAGGGATGGACGGACGGACGGACGAAATTAGATGTGAGAGGGATAAAAAAAAAATATTTGGAAATGGAAGGAAAGAAGGAAGGAAGGATAAGACAATAAGAAAAGGTGAAAAAGAAGTTAGCAAGTCCAAGACAGATGAAGGAGAGAGGGGAAATAGGTAAAAACAAACCTGAAGGAGAAAAAGCTGAAGGAAACAGGAGGAAAGAAAGGAAAAGTAAGTTAGGAAGTAGAGGACAAGAGACAGAGAAAGAACAAGTCTAAATGAACTGGGTACAAAAAGGAAGGAAAATTGGTAAGGAAGGGAAAGAAGGTGGGGAGGGAGGAGATAAGGACAAACGAGGGAAAAGGAGGAAAAGATGAAGGAAAGAATTTAAGCAAAGGAAGTCTAGGTAAATAAGGGAAAGGAGAAAGCAGGGTAAGGGCAAAAAGGGAAAAAAGAGAAAATGATGGTGGGTGGATATGAGCAGAAAGGGTGAGTCAGAAAAACTAGAGAGGGATGGAAGCAAAAGGGAGAAGGAATGTTGGGTCAAAGGTCAGGTGAAAAGATGGATGAAGGAGAGAGAACACAGGGGCCTGTGTGTGTGTGTGTGTGTGTGTGTGTGTGTGTGTATGTGTGTGGTGCAATACTGAAAATATTTACAGGGGTCCCTTTTTCCTAGAAGGCATTTTCAGCTCCTAGAAAGAGGAGCTTAAGGAAAACGTGCCTCAGACCAGCAGAGTCTGTCCGACTCCAAAAGACATTTCAACTATAGACGACTCACTGTCCATGAACAGGGTGAGAGGGAATAGAAAGAGGTTAAAAAAGCCTTTTCTTCACACTAAGCTGTAGGGGTAAATGAAGTCAGTTCCTTTGGTCTTGTGTAGCTTTCACTTTCCCTCCACAGTAAAACTTGTCTTTTATCTATGGGGAATACATGCTTAAAGACGGTGAGAGCTACTTTGAAGTGTTATTAAATTATGGACACACATTTTCAGGCATGACCTAAGAGAGAGTATGTATGTATGTATGTATGTATGTATGTATGTATACACACATACATACATACATACATACATACATACATAAATACATACATACATATTTCTTTTCTTTTCTCCAACAAAGTCTTGACCTGCATTGCTCCGGCTGAAATTAGCCACAGAGCATGCAGCGATGATGTAGAGACAAACAACAAACGACTCTCTCAGAGGCAACACAACGTTAATTAGAGAAAACACAATATACAGAGAGAGGCGGTTCAGTGGGCAAATGAGACAGCCAATGGAGCATGCTAAACTGGATGAAGAATACTGTGTGTGTGTGTGTGTGTGTGTGGTCACATTTGTGCATGTAAATTTACTTGCAAGCACCCATATGCATGAAGGATATCTCATCATTTCTGTGCATATGAGCAAATGCATATGTGTGAAAGGGTTATATTATTCCATAGCCTCCGTATACGTGTGTGTGTATTGCATGTGTGTGTGTGCACGCGAAGCTGAGCTCTCATGAGTGAGGCCTTGTGTTAGCAGGGCGGCAACAGCTTCTTCAAAAAGCCTTTCTCCAGAAAGTCAATGCCATTGATTGACGCAGCCTTCCATAAACAAACAGTGGTTAGAGGAACACTTACAGTACCGCGGGACCACCGAGCCTCTTAACATCCACTCACCGCCTCATGCCTAAGTCCCCAATTTAAATTTGAAAATCCATCAAACGCTGTGCGAAATGAATGCGTGCATTCTGCGGTGGAGCTCCAGTTTGCAAACTTTTCCTTATGCCGAGAACCCCTGGATAGAGACATTTTATGTTGCAATCACACGGTTTGTGTTCTTTTGTTTTTATTTTGTTGCATTTCTGTTTTTACCTCATTAGCCTAATTGCTGCCTAATTTGAAGTGGATCCAGGCTTGTAAACAGAGCTTTGGTAAATCTCTCCTTGAGTCACATTTCATTTTAGTAACTCTAAATTCAGCTTGTATGAATTATGGTTTTATTCTTAGGCGTTTATATCCAGTTAACCTTAAGGCTAAAAATACACATTTTTAAATTGACATTTCCATGAAAACACCAAAACAATGAAATTGATGCTATGATCTAAGTATTGTGTGTATCAAAGGCTGATACATCTTCCTCCTCTGTGCAATAGTGCTATCATTGAGCCACACGGTTGCACTGGGTGACATGTGATTTAATCTATATTCTATAATATAAGCTTTATTCTGTGATATAAGCTATATTCTCTATTATATAGAGGTTGAGTATATACAAACTACAGTGTGTGTGGTCACGGTAATGAAGGATCATTTCCATGACCACACACACACTGTAGTTTGTTTTGACTCAACCTCTCATACACCATCCTGCTGCCACAAATACTCACTAGAGCACCAAATGCTAATTAATCCGCCAGTGAAAATAGTCCCCAACAAAGGCACTATTTCCTTTGGTTTGTTTGATTAAAAAAACTACAATGACAAGCTGTTTATGCTTTGTCGACCAAACTGTATGGGAAAACTCTATATGACACATGCAGTAATAAAAAGTTAAATGACTTTTTAAAAACTTGTTAAAAAGCATCATGTCTGGCCCTTATTGTGATCGTCCTTTCCTGTGTGGCCTAGTGTGGAAATTGAGTTTGACACCCCTGGTTTAACACATCCACCTTCCTCTTTACATGGAATTTGCTCGCTTGTTAGGACCTGCTTGCATTATCGACCCATATGGTCGTTTTCTGGTTGAGGACGGTCTGGACCAAAGCCAAATTCAGACTGGTGTCACTCTGCCTTCACCACAAAACCCATCCCAGGGAGCCCCTGTGAGCATTCATGCAGTGTGTGTGGGGTTAGAAGCTCCTCTGCTTCCTTGAGCTGGTTTTAAAAAGATCTCTCTCCACGTCAAGCGCCCCTGGCTGCACCCTACGGACCAATTAGACTCTAACTTGGGGAGTAGCCTCGCTCTCTGCTCACAGCGATCCCACTGGGCCCCATTTACTTTCACTTTATTTAACGGGGATCATCCACTTGGTGTTAAATCGGTTCTCAGGGAGCGGTGTTTCAAAATTGGCCAGCTTGAACTAAAAATCTACCAATGTGGTAAATAGAACAATATTGATGGGCTTTAAGTCCTTCAGTGATGCAGGAAGTGCTCCATTTATTATCATGTCAAGAGTTTATAGCCTCTGGCAGGGAGTTTTTCCACAGAGTGGACCATCTTTTGAACATTTTCATCTATGGACTATGGACATACTGTAGAGGACTATTAGATAACACTGCTTGCCTCGGGGCTGATACTGAATTATCACCCAACTCTGCAGCTCTACTTTGAGATTATTTCAGCTCATTCTTTTGGCTTTCTAGCTCCTTTAACTTATTTTTAGGTTCCTGTACACCGCTCTCATCTGCCTTGTTTCTAGTTGCATATAAGAACCAGATGTGTGTTGGGTTTGAGTTGATGGAGACCAAAACCAGAGCTCAAAGGAAGTGAATATCAGACTTGCATTCATAAGGACACTACTCAAAGCTCAAGTTGCCAACTTATCAATATTATCAATCAACATTTATTTATATAGCACTTTACAGTAACCAGCAGGTTTCTAAAGTGTTTCACATCAGAAACCAAGAATTAAAAACGCACACAACAACAAGAATGAAACATAGAAAACAGTAAAATCAGACAAGGTTACATAGAGATAAGAAAGGGAAATAGTCCCACTACTACGTATTAAAACCCATTCTAAACAGAATGAATGAGTTTAGACCTACAGTATAAAGAGCTACATCTGTAATGTCATATGTCTGAATATCTGGCGGTAATTTGTTGTTGTTGTAATTTGTAATTTGTGAGTCTCAGCAACCACAAAAGCCTGACCCCCTCGTTCTAACAACATTACTGATCTGCTTATCAAATTTCAATCAACAGTAACCCCCAAATTTTTGACAGCTGGCTTAAGGTATGAAGCCAGAGCTCCCAAACTTAAAGCTGGTCCTTTTGGCGTGCCTGAAGTACTGAAGGTGATCTCAGTTTTAGCTTCATTCAAATGAAGAAGGTTTTGTGAAAGCCACAACTAAATATCATAAATAAAAAGCATTATCAGTGTTGCGAAGGGGAATATATCAATATACATAAAAAGCAACGGTGACCAACAACGTAATAAAATAATAAAGTCATGTGTGCAGTTTAAACCTGGGGCTGCTGAAAATACAACCGGTTTACACCCCAGGCAGGAAGGGAATCAAAACGCCATCTTAAATCAAGACAACCTCAGAATAATTAATATATAGAAATGAAGCACTTACAAGCAATCTAACTGACATTGATTTGGTCCTTAGAGGTCAGCCATATTGGTGTTTTGAATTTCTCTACATTTTGTGAATGGGTGGAACATCCACCACCCACTTTTACAGTCACTTCCACTGAATATAGCCTAAATCAGCCTTAATGTAATGCACTCTAAAAAGAAAACTGAAACTAATTAAAGAGCTTGCTTTCTGCTAGTTATATATGTACTTAGCTGCGCTTGACTCACTGTGTTAAATAAATCTTGTTGACATCCAATATTGGCAATAGTTATCGTTTATTTGGATTATTTTTAGCCGCTATGTTGCAGCAGTGCACCTAATGAGGATAAATCTCACAGAACAGGGCCTCCCACAGTCGCAGCAACACACAAAAGAGCGCTCCATCACATCGTTAGCGGCATCGGAGTCAAACCAAGTCAACGTTGTTAGAAGGCTCAGGGCCAAAAGTTAGCGAGGCAGACAATTGATTCATCTGTGGTCACAATGGACGGATGGTGTAGGGACGACTGAATGTATAAGACTACATGTAGCAATGATGATGTGATTGCCAGTGAAAATCGTACCCCCAGATGAACTGTGGCAATTATAGTCACAATAAAGACACTGGAATTATGACTAGAAATAGTAGTCGTTGTGGTGGTTCATGGCGGATCAGGGTATGAGCTGTGAATGGAGCCCTCCATGGGGAAAAACAATCTCCTGCCTGTTAATCAACATTGAAAGCCATGATAAAAGAGTTTTTAAATGCACTAAATACCCCAATACAGCTGTGTGATATGGCTTTTGATCAACAACTGAACCCGGACGTGGTGGTTTTTCACAAGTAAACAAGATTTTTTTTTAAAAGGGTGAAAAAGGCAACGTTGCTCGCCCGCCAGGTTGAATCCCCTTGGTAGCCTGTGCTGTACAGGCTGACCTGCTTTGGAGTTGAGTTCAGGCGATCAGATCTGTGCTTGGATTGGCATAAAAAGCCAGCATCCTGCATAACATGCACATGCAGCTTTTAGGGGGGCTACATATCACGCACAAGAATTTTTAATTTGCTAATTTATAATACAAAAATAAAGTCATTAATGTGCACGAGAGACAAACGAACGTAACCTTAAGTGTCCAGCTTTGAGGAGACCGCTAATGAGGCGCATCGCAGAAATTATTCATTTTTTCACCTGAACTATACTCACAGATTGTACTACACACAGTGGCACATGTTGACCTGCTTGAACAGGACATGGGCCTGATCTGTCTGACACCTGCAAGAACTACACCAGGGGTCAGCAACCCTAGGCAGGCATGCCACCATTGGCCATGCCATAGGACCTCTTTCACAGCCATTGGCAGGAACACAGTCGGTTATTAACGGTAGTTTGATTGACTTTTCCGCATCCTGCAAAAGCCCCGCCTTACTCTCCCTCTGATTGGCTCACACTCATTGCCTTTACAGAATGTGGCGAAAAAATTAAAACTGCCTGAGGGGGCTCAGGAGATGACACTGTTTAACAAGAACATTTTAAAATGACACTTCATATGTATAAAAAAAAAAAAAAAAGTTTCCAACCCCTGGTCTACAGACATGAGCTCCTACATTTATTAGAAGGTAGATGTACTGAATAGAGGAGGCAATCTTTGGGAACCAATTCTCTAACAAACACCGTCCTCTTAGTTAATCTATAGAAATAGTTTTTCCTGATTTAGGGGGCCTTTACCAACTGCCACTTTGCTCGTTTGAAAGCCATGATGTCTCTCTCTAATGGGTGGGCCAAAGCCGAGAAAGGGGAGGTAACCTTATGAGGTCATAAGGGGTAAGATTCCAGATCGGTCCATCTGAGCTTTCATTTTATCAAAGGCAGAGCAGGACACCCAGGGCTCGGTTTACACCCATCACCATTTCTAGCCACTGGGGGACCATAGGCAGGCTGGGGGAACTCGTATCAATGTTAAAAAACCTATATCTCTGTATAAGTGTATGTGTGCTGCACACCGCCAGGGTCCTCCACCGTGTCACACTTTTTTGTCCCGACAAACAACATTTTCAACAAAAGCACAATAATTGGCTTTTTGATCTGTTAATTAATTCGGAATCATAAAAGTGAAGCGATTCTCATGTAAAGCAATGGGGCACGGACTGACTAATGTGCAACCACGCCATTGGACAGAAATATAACGTGCCAGTACTACTCTGTATATTAGGGGGTACTGGTCCAGTACAAGCTGTGAATCACGTCATTATTTTTATGTATTAAAAAATGCTTATTGTCAAAGAAAACAAAAAGAGGCTTAACACCATTTGTTCTTTTATATTTGTTGAAGGTTTCATCTTGTCGAGTTTCATCCTACAAAATGATTTCCTATTGAAACAGTCACCACATGTTTCTCTGGGCTGCGGAGCTCAGATATGAATGTTTTGTCACATATACCTAACTCCAGAAGGTTCATGTATGCATTTACACAATCGTCAGAGGAAACAGCACAACTTTAAAATTATTATAATTAAACAATGTTCCTCATATCATTTGAACAAGCTTATTATATTACAGAAAAAAAGATCTCCTTTTACCTAACATGTCAGAAGTATATCTTAACTCATTGTTAATGTAATTTTCCATTCTTTTATCTTCTTTTATTGCTTATTGATTTGTTCTGCTGTGTCTGGACACTGCATCTTTTATTGAAACATTATTTCTGCTGCTGCAACAACTTATGTTCTCCAGAGGGATCAAACGTGTCATCATATTTGAGGATAACCCCCCCCTGTGGATCAAATTCATTTGTTGTTCATGTGAACACACTTTCCTCTGGCTCAAAGACAGAGCAGTTTGTGAGGCACTGCTGCTGCGATGTCTGTCTGTTTTAAACGGTCAGGATGTCAGGCCAGCTCTGGGTTTGAAAATAAAAATTCATCATCCATTGTAATTTTAAGACGCCGACAATCCCCGGAGTCAGACTGCAGCTGAGAGAGTCTTAATTCGGTTTACTTCCTTCTGTGACACAGAAACAATGTTTTACAATCCCAGTGAGCAGTGCAAAGCTGTAAAACCGCCTTTGACTTTACGTACACCGAGACATCGGTGTGTGAAAACCTCGCACTGACGTCGCTGTGATCGAGGTCCCACAGTGCATTTCTGTCTAATCGAGTCCAAAGAGTCCACGTTAGCAGCAGCAGCCTGGAGACAATCAGATCAGAGCGCCTGATTCTCTCATCAGTATGCTGCTGTTGACATTTCACTGCCAGCTTTTCTCTCTCTCTCTCACTCTCTCACTCTCTCACACACACACACACACACACACACACACACACACACACACACACACACACACACACACACACCTCCAGAAAAACGTTTTCAATTTGAATCCCTTTATATATTTAGGGACTATGATGACACAAAATCCAGGAAATAGTTAAGGTGATGATTATGATAAATTCTGCCTGAAAAGAATAGGACTAAATAGGGTTGTTGGACATATGTGTAGTAAAAAAAGAAAAAGAAAAAAATATCAATAATATTCAAATGCTAAAATTACTATTGGAATTGGATTTTTCATTTTTTACACACACACACACACACACACACACACACACACATATACACACATATACACACACAGAATACTGCATTGTACCATAGGCCTACAGTACTCCAATATGCATATATTG
>NC_045746.1:23762458-23797458 GCF_008692095.1 Etheostoma spectabile | reverse complement strand
TGGACACACACACACACACACACACACACACACACACACACACACACACACACCACACCCACACGGGTTGTCAGGGTAACCAGTGGGACTTAAGGGATGACAGCAGAGTGTAAAGGAAGAGGAGATCTTTCTTCTGTGTGTCTCAGGTGAAATCTTCCAAATAATTAACTGACTTTTACACTTATGGTTGACTTTGTACTTTTATTTAGGTTTAATTGTCCAAATTTGTAATTACATCTAAATCTTTGTGTCTGGTTCTCCCTAAATTGATTTGAATTATTCTAAGGATTTTTATGGTACATAAAAGGTGCTTCTTAAATTGAACTAACGAGGCACACAGAGGTGAAATGCGCCTGTGTGTGTGTGTGCGTGGTGTGTGTGTGTGGTGTGTGTGTGTGGTTGGGTGGTGTGTGTGTGTGTGTGTGTGTGTGTGTGTGTGTGTGTGGAAGTCAGCCATCTGGTTTCCATTGAGGCTCGAGGTGGAACATTGAACTTACCTTTCAACCAGTTCTTCTGCTGGACACACTTTCATGGAAGCACAAATTCCTCATGTGTCTGTGTTTAAATTTAAAGCTGGATACATGGTTAACGTAATTAGTGTATCGCCGTGTGTATTTTCTCCACAGCCAATCATCCACAACGTCACTTCATTACCTGAACGAACTAAGCGGGCCTGCCTTGTTGCAGGATCCAAAGTTTCTTCAAAAGTTGCCATTTTCAGTGTGTAACGTTGCTCGGAGGTTCCCGTTAACGTTCCTCGATGCAAACGGAGTTTAAAGTAAACACAAAGAAAAAAGACAGTGAGAGGCATCACGCAGAACTTCTGGTAAAGGAACCGCCGTCGATCCAGATTATTGATTAAGTGGTAATTCAACAGTAAAGGGAATATTATTGAATTGGTAACAGAATGATTTCAGATCCTTGTTATCTGGGACTTCTTTGGTCTGACTGTAAATAACTGCAGCAGCAGGGTTAAAGGGCCTAGTACCACCTGGTACCACCTGGCACAGCTCGGCACAGAGCGGGCCGATGTAGCATGCTTTGGCTCGGATCGTCGCCCCAGCTTGGGCAGATGGTCTGCGGTGTGATGAGGGGGAGCCGGTGACGCAAACATTGCTGAACAGCTGAAACAACCCACCAGATAGCCCCCCCCCCCCCCCCCCCCCCCCCCCCCCACAGAGACCAGGATGGTGTGTTACATAACTGAGGATGAGAGGCTCCGCTGCCCGTCCAGGGGGCCTACAATTCATAGTAGTAGTCATGGAAACACACACATTAGGACATGCATCCAGAGACAAATGTAAATGCACATGGACAGGATGAGATCTACACACACACACACACACACACACACACACACACACACACACACACACACACACACACACACACACACACACACACACACTCCTTGTGAATCTAAAACAGAGAAGCTGTCAGAAGGGTCTGAGTGCCTCCCAATGGTTTGCTGTTGCACTTTCTGTGTAATAGATTTATTTTTCATACAATATCTCACATACAGGCTGAAGAGGGCACACCAATAAATTCAGAGAAATTGTTAAAGTGAGTAACTATACATAATGTGTTCAAATTGTAACTAATTAAGATCAAACAGTAAAAGCTCCAGTACATGATTTACATTCAGGTGCCATGTGTTATTTATTTCACAGGGCTTTCATTTTCTATCCCGGAATTAGCTTAATAGCTACATTTCATCAGCAGTCTCTGGGCAGGCAAATCACAAAGGAGTTATGGCATCACATGTCATAATTTTGGCAACAGTGTGCAGTCTGGATGAAGCGGAGGGCCAAGCAGCTATGAGTGCTGACTGTGATAGGCTGTTACCAGTCAAGATGGCAATCAAAGCTCTAGATTATTGTCAATAAATTCCATTAAAAGACCAAAAACAACACTGTTCTAATCCGCCTCAATTTCCCTTTCCTTTGTTTGTGGCTACCAGCACCAAGCCACACACCTAAATCTTTAAAATCTTTAAAAGCTCAGTAATTACTAAACAGCGGGTCACTGTAGTTTTTAGCAAACAATACCCAAACAGGAGGAAATAGCACCTTTCTGTATTGTTGGGGAGTTTCAAACTGACTTTAATACAGTCCTTTATTCCTATCGAGCCATCCTCTTGTGGTTATTAAAACAGCTGCAGGTAACGGCACTTCCCACGTAACTTTTACAGTCACCAATTGGTTTGTGGACTTCCGTTTTAAAGCGTAAGAGAGTGGAGCTAGGGTGGATGACGTGGTTACAAGCCAGTGTTGTTTGTGGTTTCGATGGCACTTTGCTTTGCTAGGCTAAAGAGGGAAAACTCTGCCGATTTTCAACCCTTCTGAGGCGAGTCATCGCCAAAGTATAGTAGCCTAGCACACAGAGCTAGCAGACTTTCCCTTAAGTTATCAGATAAGCCTAGCATAAGCTAGCTAGCTTTTGGTTGACAAGGTGCTAGAGCAACCTGAACAAGACATTTTTTAGGCGACCAAAATGTTCCAATCAACGTTTATGGAGTGGAAAGTTAAAAGTTTGAGATGAAAACGTGAACACCACAAAAACAAATGTCCACGGCTATTCTAATGTACACAGGGCCACGGATACACATTGCTAAAAGCCTTTTTATGGTTCTGTGGAGGCTCCACGCAGAGCTTTCGCCATAGCCTACTTAAGTGGCCGGATGTATACTTGTGCGGCCATGTGAGTGTGCGTGGGTGAAGTGAAGTGAGAGACTAACGCGATTAGCTTTGGAGCGAGTAGCGACTCTGGAGTCGTAGTGAGAGAACCAAAGTGTCTCCCCTGTGTTTTCTGACCACGGTGGGAAATCTGAAGCAGGAAAAGTTAACCCTCTCCTTGATTTCATGTTGTTTATGGAGAAGGAGATGCAGGAAATGAGTCGGGGGAAATGCTACCAAGCCACGGCCTAGAGATGTGCGTCGATGCAACGTGTAGTTACATTTTTCAAGAGGTGCACGTCAGGCTACGGCGTCGGGTCCTGCGTAGACGCAGAGGGGTCTGCGGGGGTACGCCGTCGATTCTACGCACAGCCATCAAACAGCCTTAAGCCTCTGTCCTGATTGACAGGTTAGCGTGTAGCCACACCCTAAAACATGCCCCGCTTTATTGTCTATTTAAAAATATAACTTCACGCTCCATTGAAGAAGAATTGAAACCAATGATTGAAATCTTAAACTCATAATGAAAATGTTTATTGAGATACCAAATCAAGTGAGAAGTACGATCATTTCATCATCATAGTCTTCTATGCCAGGGGATCCCAAAATTTTCAGCCCACGAGCCCCAAAGTAACGGTGCAAGTGCAACCCCCCCACTATAAACGTAGATAAACATTTTACGCAACCGCGCACGCACTATAGGCGTAACCAAACACCAGCATGTTGACAACACAAAATAAAACACAAAATAACATTATTCTACAGTAATTTACTCATTACTTTAATTTGAACTTTACCTCGCCTAATAAGATGGATGTGCAGCATGTTTGGAGCACAGAGTCCAGTCCTGGTTTAACATTGGAGACCAGCTACTCGGAGATCCTCCTCCACATTCAGTCGCGCTGCACACCGCCCTGCTATGACTGATTATCTCGCTAATATGTCGTAAATCTGTCGCAATGACCTCCGGGGTCAGAGTGGTCAAAGAAAACTCAAAAGAGCTGTTCCCTTTTTATTTATTTGCTTGGTTTTATTTTAAATTTTGCCACTGGTTTTATCTTGTGTTAAAATCATGGCTAACATATGCTATTTCTAATCGTTTTTAAATATTTATTTTATTTCTGGAAATCAACTTGCGACCCCCCCTGTCTGGCTCGCGAGCCCCCTGTGGGTCCCGACCCCCACTTTGGGAATCACTGTTCTATGCAATCGGACTTCTTTTTGGAGCAGTGGCCCCCTGTTGGAAATTAGATAGAAGGCAGGTAAAGGGCACTTTTCACTTATTTTTTACTTTTCAGGCCCGGACTTTTTGCCACTTGCACTTTCAGATCACACAGCAAGACACCAGAAAAGCTCCGTCAGTGAGTGAGAATAAGCTTTTATTGGTGTTTGGAGGGGAAAACGCCAGACCACATCATCCCTGTGGACAGCACACAATACTGGTGAGGAGTCGGGGTAGCGTTGCACTCAAGGGACTTTAAAACAGTCAGTCACAACAAAGAGAAGTTAGCCACAAAAATTATCCACAAAACTGAAGGAGAAATAACAAGGCTGTGTACATTATTGTTATTCTGTGATATGATGATATTGTCATATTATTGTTTTCATCATTACCCGCAAAGTTGTTTCATCGTACAACGGTAAACTGTCACCACGTGAAGAGTGGGCCTCAAACGCCCGCCAGAAGAAGTTGTTACATGCTCAACATCACAGTTACATAGAAAAATAGCACTGTCAAAAAGTTTCTGAAACGTCTGTAGAGAAATCCAAAAAGTCCCAGATATCAAAAAGAAAAAAAACACATTTCCTTCTTCCGTCAACGGATAGAAGTGTGAGATGCTCTGAGACTTTTCTTCCAGGGATTTAAATTCAAAAGTTTGTGTCTGTGGCTCAGGTTTGAACATATTCCTAAAAAAAGAAGACCAAGAAAAAGAAATATATATACAAGGCTAGAACTATAGCTCCCATGATACACCTGGGATTCAGTTATGCTTCTGTGGATGGTGCCGAGAGGCTCATGGGAAATCAAGTTAAAGTTGTTTGTGGGAATGGAAAGGGGATTTATGTGGGAATCAAATCCCCCTGAAGAAAACAAAGTACTGCATGAAACAACTGAAAATAAATCTGTATCCACCACCACAACAACAGCAATTATTATATGAGCAACTATGGCTGCAAAGTAGGTAACAAGAACAATAGGTTACTTTTTTATCCACGCATGCTAATGTTAGCAGCATGGTTAGCAGCCTGTTCAGAGCAGACAAACACACAGTTAAATCCATGTCTTACACTTTTGATTTGATGATGTGTTCCTTTTTTTTGGAAAGGAGATACACGCAAGATAAGAGATGCGACCCTCAAAACTCTTGAAATGCTGAATATCGCTCTTACTACAGCACCATACCCACGTCTTCAGTTTGCTGAGAAATCAAATGCTAAGTTTCGATTGCTAAGCAATGATAGTCGCTGTTTGGGGAAGGGTTAGCGAATGGTTAATTAAGAGCTAATTAAGAGTTGTGTCTTTATTTAAAAAGAAACTAAAGTTACTGCCAAGGCCAACTGTTAGCATATCATTAGCTAACTACATTATATTGTGTGGGGTAACCAATTACTTTAGATAAAGTTCTATTCAGAATTAACACATCAACTATAAAAGCCATTGATAGCACCAGTACTGGATGTTATTTCCCCAAAATAACGGGAGCTTAATTAGCTAGCTAGCCACAGCTAATAAAATATGCCAGCGGCCGTTGTCTATTGCCTCAGTCTTAACTACATCAACATTACACAGTATTACATCTGTATGTAGCCATCAAATGCATATTTTAGACCCTTTTGCAAATTGTCATACTACTCCGTGAGCTAGCTACAGGTCATATAATCTGCTAATGACAGTAGTTGGTAAAGTCAACAGTCTGTGTCCCCCTTGTTTCAAAGCGTACTAGCCATTTTAAGGTTGATTCTTAAGTGTCCAACATCTTATTTTGCTCGCAGTTGAGTTAACTATTTAGTGTCTATTATGTAGGGATTAGTAAATGTGTATCAAAGGAGTGATTTCGGACACAGCAACTGAATCGTTAGCTAGCTAAAGCTAATCAAATCTGCCACTGTTGCCATAGTGAAAGTTCTAGAATGGAAGGCTTGACTGGCATGGCAACAGTAACCAGTAACTGCGTTGGGCGGGGCTTAGCGACCGGTCAGTTGGTCTGAGGAGAAAGGTATCTGTCCTAATTAGTAAAAGACTGGGTACAACAGAACCATGACAACAAAACCCAACAGCTGTGAAATGCTTTGTAACAAGAATCAAATATCAATCCCCCCCCCCAAAAAAAACAACAACACATTTTTGATCCAATCAAAGACTTTTTTGTGTTTTTTTTAATGTGTATTTAATACCTCAGACAAAAACACCTGAGAAAAAACTGACATGATTTCAATGGGATTTTCGGTAATATATTCAATATTCAATTATGTATATTACAACTATAATCACATAATTCAAGCATATATAATATACATTTACATATATATATATATATACATACATATACATACATATATGTATATATATATATAGTGAGAGAATAGTTTATTATTCAATAGTTGTATGGTACAGTAGCAGTAGGGTGCATTTCTCGTTTCTCATTGGGTAAAGTTTGAAGGAGAGGTATAGACAAGTGTTTGTGTGTAAATCTATATATGATTTATCGATACAATATGCAACAAAAGAAGAAAAAAATAAACTAAAAAGAAGGAATAAAAGACAACGAAAGGGTATAGGCAGTTCAGTACTGTGTTTAAGGTGGTGGAAGTGTTTGCATGTGTGTGCGTGTGCGTGTGTGTGCATGTGTGTGTGGTGAAGGATCAGATCAGATCAGCACCATAGAAGTCCATAACAACATCAACAACAACAATAAGGGTTCAAACCTGGGTGAGGACAGTGTGTCCGAGTGTTGGTTGTGTGTCCGCATGCTGAATGTTTCAGTCACTGTTCAATCTGGGCAAATCCTCCCTAAACCAGTTAGTATTTCATTTTTGCACGTCCTGGACAAATCGAGGAGTAAACAGAGAGAGAAAGACTGCAACCGTGTTGTGTCACTATTGACAAATTGTCACTGTGAGTACAGTGTGTGTGTGTGTGTGTGTGTGTGTGTGTGTGTGTGTGTGTGTGTGTGTGTGCGTGCGTGCGTGCGTGTGTGTGCGAGCCAGACACGTCCAACCAAACTAAATGCAAACCCCGCCAGCAAAATTCTCTCCACCTTATTTATTTTCAAACATCTGCTCACATCCAGCTGTTCTGATGGCTAATTACTTCCTGTTTTCGTCTCTCTTTTTCTCCTTCATATTCCAAAAAAAAAAAATTAAAAGACCTGGAATCGTTTCAAAGTCAGACACAGAATCGAATAGAAGACAACAAATCAAGTGCTTGAACGAGCTCACAAAGAAAACAAAACACAAAAATGTCTTAAAACTATACAATTTTTTGTTTCACCGTTTGTTTCCTTCTAATGCCTCTCCCCCCCCCCCCCCCCCCCCCCCCCCCCCCCCCCCCCCCCCCCCCCCCCCCCCCCCCCCCCCCCCCGCCCCCCCGCCCCCTTCGCCACGATCCCAAAACAATCGTTACTAAGATACTCCGGCTTGTCTCGCACCGTGTAAAATACCTGATTCAACCGTGATACATTCTCGGTAACGCCTCCACCTCCAACTAACCAGCTCAGTGAAATCGAAAATAGATTATCTGTTGTTTAGCGATAAACAGCTGGGAGGAACAGCGTTTTGTGTGGCCCCGTGACTGTCCAGCTAAGAGCCCCTCCCTGCCCCATATATAAAATATACAAAAGATTATCTCCAAAAGCCTCCTCCGGACTATCTTTGCTAATAGAAAAATATACAGTAATCCTATGTCAAAATCTCTTTGCGTCATGGACGAAAACCCTGCACCACCTCCTCCTCTTCCTCTTCCTCTTCGCTGGACTGGTCTGGCCTTCCTGCCCACTTCAAAAATATACATGTTTCTTTTGTCCTATTTATAGAAAAAAATTACACATCTGACCTCTCCTGGCTTGTATCCGTGCCTTGAGCTTAAAAAGTGAGACTTCACTGGCATAATGTGAATTCAACACCCTGTTTGAACTGGCCGGAGCAGCGGCCGGAACGCACTACCTGCGAAAAACGCCGCGCGACACCGGGCGTAAGCACAGCGCCGAGGGCGACGGAAGCTGCCGAGGTGACGCACGGTGATACGGCACGCTGTGTGGATTTCAGCGAAGCAGCAAGTACAAAGAGAGTCGAACTGGAAAACGTGGCGTCGCTGTGCTTTCCTGCCGTGACATCCTGAAGCCTGGACGCGCTTGTCGTGTTTGCGCCCGGTGTCGCACATTGCTTGGTGCAGATCTACGCCGGCCTTCCCCCCCCCTCGCCACTTCAACTAAAGTGCTGCTGTTGGTGGGTTTGCCTTGTACCCTTTTTCCTCATTTCCTCCTGCCCTCCCGCCCCTTCCTCCCGCGTCTCCTTCTTCTTCCTCCTCCTCCTCCTCCTCCTCCTCCTCCTCCTCCGCCGCCGCCTCACAAGTCTCCGTGTCGACTCTCGTACTTGTTGAGGATGTTCCTGCAGCGGCCCAGCTCTTTCCTCATGTCGGCCACCTCCTGGCGAAGGGCGGCGTTCTCCCGCTCCAAGAAGGCGGCGCGCACGGAGATCTGGTTCTCCTTCAGCCGCCGGGCGTCCCGCGAGCGCTTCGCCGCCTCGTTGTTCTTGACACGCCGGCTCCAGTACTTGTCGTCCTGTCACCGGCGGCAGTTTGGTGTGTTGTGATGTTTGGGGGAGGAAGGCAGGGCGGGAGGAGAGCAAAAAAAAAAGAAGAAGAGCGCATAGGTTATAAGGGTCAGGATGCAACTTCAGAACACAAAAACATAAGAATTTACCAGGACAGCCAAGAATTGTGGGAGATGTAGTACCTTCTGCTCATTGGGGACCAGCATCTTGCGGGCCTTCTTGATCATCGGCTGAGGTTTCAGCTCCTCGTCGGAGAAGCGGTGCCGCCGCGGGTCAAACGCCTCCTGGCCCGGCACGCTGGACAGCGCCAGGTCCGCCGGGTCGGGGTCAAAGTTCACCATGACGTCGCTGCTGCCGTTGACGGCCGGCGGAGGTCCGGAGGGTCCTGGAGGGCAGGTCGAAGTGGGTGACTGGTCCTGAGGCACCGCCCGTCCCCCTGGGAGGGAGAGAGAGAGAGAGAGAGAGAGAGAGAGAGAGAGAGAGAGAGAGAGAGAGAATGACTTAGTTTGTTGTACTTGCACTACCAGACCTTTGTCTACAGCGCTGTGGAGGAGGGTCTTTCTAGTCCACACAGAAGTCAGGGATGGGCCGCTGCAAAATAGCCTCGGGAAGGAACTTGTTTTGGTGGAACATGTGTACGTTCAAAAGTTGTTTTAGTCCTGGAACAGAAAACTCAGATTGGACACATTGGTCTAGAGAGAGAGAGCGGAAAGTAATGAAGATCCACCCGAAAAGAGCGAAATCTGGCGTAATTTCCGTCAACGGAACAATCCTGGAACGTCGTGGATATAGACTAACCAGACGGTGTCTGCGATGCTCCGCCCACAGCCTTCAGGTGGCGTAACATACACCCGCTGGCCGCCATATTGGAGCAGTTGATCAACAATGTCGATGCTTTAACACAGCGTCTGCATGCGCACAAGCTGATACTGTAAATATCAAGCAGAAGCACATTAAGGCGCTGTAGTTCGGTAAACACGGCGCAATAAACTCGGGGGTGAAGTTGCAACAACACCCCCCGTTTATAAGCCGACCAGAGTACGGATTTTTGGTGCGCACCAGAGTTGAAATAAAATGAGTTTTCATATCGCCCTGAACAAACCGGAGCATCAGACCAAACGCTACAGGCTTTGGTTCAAACCGGTGCTCTAACTTTAGCTTTAACTAATAAATCCACAAACCAACTGTCTTTTCATTTGGCACAATAACTTTATTTTGGAAACAAATTACTCTGATCTTTTTTGTCTTTATAGACACGGCCGTCAGGAGCTGGCGAAGACGAAGATTTTCAAAGCCTTAAGTCATATTTGGGCTCACAGGAGTGTTCTCGACATGCAGTGCCAGATGTGGATGCTGAGATTTAGCTGTTGATTGTCAGAGGGCAGAAGGTCGGCGGCAGGTCAAAGGTACAGCTAGACACGGGATGAGTTCATATGCAATTAATACGGGACCAGCAGGACTGGTTCATTACTAATTTAGCAGTTCAATCACCATCATCTAGTTTTATCTGCAGATTAGAGCCCATCTGCCCTCCGAGGGCGGCCACGGGGTGTCAGAGAGCAGCAGCCGAGCTAACGGCTAACACGCTAAAGATGAAAAGACAATCCACAATAGAGGTTTTGATCGCGGCAAACTCGAACTTGGGACTTCAACATCATCACGGGATGGGTTTCAACTACTGACTATGAGGACTGATACCGGCCTGTAAAAATAAAGTATAACACCTTCAGTTAAATTAATTTTCTTTGTACATTTACTGTTATTGTTCAATCAGTTATTTTTTTAATAAGTGTATTCCACTATTTTCCCAACAGCTTTCATTGTAAATCGCATCGATTTCAGCCAATGGAAATACACTATTTTGAAAAGCTTGAAAAGTCAGTTTTTAACATCCATTTATAGATCTCATCATCATCATTATTATATTTATAAAAAAAAAACTACTTGCAGACCTCACTGTCTAATTTCACCATATTTATTATGTTAATTTTGAGATTCTTTTCATTGTGGAGTGCACCAGCCTGCTTATGGCCAGACTGCATTTTACAACCCTGTTTTTTGATACCTTCAAATAAAGAAAAATCTTATTAATAAATAGTCTAAGCGGCCCCCAAATTTCCAGGCGTGAGAACATCTACATGTACAGTACATGCCAATAGTCAAAGCGATACCTTTGAATAAAGAAATACACTTTGATGTAAAGCACATTGTAAGTGTTATTATTTTATTATTTTTAGTACAAGTAGTATTTCTCATTATTTTCAGGGCGTGAAAAAAGGAGCTGATTTCGATCTATTAAAATCAGCAACAGGCAACTTCATTGGTTTTTGTGTCGTACGCAGGTCAAGGGAATGGGGGTGTAGGAGGGTTTGGTGGAAGAAGTATTCAGATCCTTCACTTAATTAAAAAGTACTAATACCACACTGTAAAAATACTCGAGTAAAAGTCCTGCATTGAAAATGTTACTTTAGTAAAAGTAGGTAAACCATCATCAGGAAAATGTACTTAAGGTATTGAAAGAAAAAGTACTGTATGTTTGTCCCCCCCCCCCTCTTATTCTAGTCTTTTGATAGTTTCTTACACATTTAATAACAAGTGCATGCTGGGACTCTACCTACTCTCCCTTCACTTCTCCCAGCAGCATCGTGGCTGTGCCGTTTCCCACAGCAGCCACGGTGACACGCTTTATTTCACCACCGGGTGTCGGTATCGAGCCAGAGACTCTGAGCGGGGCAGCGGGTTCACATGATGCTGGATTTACCACAAGCAGGACAGATTTAGTTTAACCCTTTGTGGTGCATTCACGTGAGGAAAAAAGCAGCTCGTAGGACAGAGCACGGAGACAGAACGATCATATCTGAACCACAACAAGGAAATGAAACTACATCAGATCCGAAATCACATTTAGTAATGCTTGTTTGAAAGACAACACATATGCGGGTTGTTTGCTTGTGCGCGGTCAATGTCTCTTCCACCCCAACCCCCCCCCCCCCCCCCCAACTCGATTCCAGCAGGCTTTAAAGGCATGACATTTCACGTGTGTGTGATGAAAATCAATGTTATGGAAACATTACGATACCAGAAATAAAAGAAAAAAAAAGAACACAGTGTTGCTGATTTCTGTTTAAGTCCTTCTCAGATGATTGTTAGTAAATGGGGGTGCTTTTCCCCTGTGGTTATTCTGCTTTAGCACTGCCTTTCTTTTCTGAATGTAACATATAGAACCAAGAATACCAATTTTCAGTTGTACAGTCTCTCTGCACCAGCTGCTTATCAGACGAGTCTTTATCTGATTTAACTTGATTTGTCTAACCGTTTCCTCTCTGAAATACAAATGTTAGTTGAGCAATTATCCAGCACCAGGCAGAACTGTATTGTATATTATGGCAGCATTTGTAAGACGGTTTTTTACTATTATTATTATTTTTAATTGTTTTAGCTCCAGACTCCAAGCCACAGATTATGAATAACTGCAGCTCACTGACCAGTACATCGACCACAACAGTAGTGGACAGATGTCACATACTTGAGCAGAACTAAACAGAAAGGAGACGTGCTTTGCATATTTTTGACTTGTAAATACAGTTTTACCAGCAGCGAGAGCAGAGATGCCATCCAAACTCCCTCTCATTAACCACAGATTTTAAAGAATCAGCTTGAAATGATGTACAGTCTTTTGCGTTGTTCTTCACAGAAAACAAGCAATGTCCTCAGCCATCAGAGACTTTGTGCAACCGTTTTCTAAACCTGGAAATGTCAAGTCAGAGCAGCACGACTGACATTGATTTACTTGACTGCCGCTTTGAGCTGTCAGTGATTTTATTTTGCGCGTCAACCACAATACCACAACAACCAAATCCTCTGCAGGCTCGGAGAAGTCAGGCTGATGTTTCAATGGCAAGCCGGGGGTGCAACCATTTCAGGGGAAGTGCATGCAGACGGTCATGCCCCCCACCCCCTCTACACCCTCTGAAATCCAGCTGAAAACACTTGACTACACACTGAGAGAGCAGTGCTGGTACAACAGTGGGAAATTCGGGGTATTTACATTTGTGAGTGAGGACGTTCGAGTTCAAACTTGTGTCAAACTAAATTGTTCTTTTTGGATGATTGTGTTTACATCCAATCATAAGAAGTGTGTGTGTGTGTGTGTGTGTGTGTGTGTGTGTGTGTGTGTGTGTGTGTGTGTGTGTGTGTGTGTGTGTGTGTGTGTGTGGGGGAGCTTGACTCCTCTTTTCCCCCCTGTGAATTTGATCGGCTCTATTTGTCCGTTAATATATTGGAGGTGTTCTTTCCTAGACTCTTCAATTTGTTATTTACTTATTTTATCATATTATCTACTTATTTTAATACGTCCCTTAATTTTTCTACTTACTGTTTTTCTTAAGCTTAAGCTTTCCACACACTTGTATTTAAGATCTATACATGTTGTGAAATGTAACCACATTTACTACTTTTATCTCAACTACTAGTATCATCTACCCTGTTTTCTCCCAGCTTAGAGCTCATATTTACATAACCACCAGTGAGACGTGAATGCATCATCCTACTGTAATTGGTTTCAGGCCAGACCAAAGAGTGGAAAACTTTGAGTATTTGGTTGGTTTGGGCTCACACTGCCCAGCTGCAATCAGACCAGGGCTTATAAACAAAAGTAAAATGGATTCCCAAATACAGAAGCTTTGTTGATTAGCCAGAGTGTCGCTCTGCAAAGGTTGACAATTTGGCTTCAGGTTATATTTTCAGTTTGGTTTGTCAGCAGGATTATGGAAAAACGACTTGCTTGATTTTGATGAAATTTGGTGGAAGGGTGTAGTATGGGCCAAGGAAGAAATGGGGGCAGATACAGTAATTATTTTTCAAGACCCAAAATGAATGCTAAAGTTTCTCAAGTCAATAAGATCAATAAGATAAGAAAAACCTTTATTCGTCCCACAGTGGGGAAATTGCGGTTTGCAACAGCAAAGTTAAGAGATTATGATATTATGTGATATGTCAGTGTTTGTTTTCCGCTGTCCCCAAGTGGCCTAAAAAACTGATAATGCATCTCATGAATTTCAGCATCTTTGGATTTCTGGTTATCTTGTACAGCACTGGGTGGTTGTGAAATTACGAGACCACGCGAGAATCGTGGGATACTACGGAAGCCCTGAAAGGCAAGGTGGGAAAAAAAGTTTTTCCAGGCATTGTTAACTCGTACGCACAAGATAGTTTCTCCTAAATACGACTTAAACTTAGGTGCTAGCAATGAGTAGCGTCTCCTACATAGGAGATACTATCCCGTAAACACATGAAAATCCATCTTCTCTCTTCAAGTGAAGCGTTAGTGTAAGAACAGCTGCAAAATGAACCAATCAGCGTCCGGTAACCAGCTACTAGCTGCTATAGGCGTGGTTTACATGTTTGTCGATCTCATGCAAAATAACAAGGGCGGACGTGATAGACAGATAGTTTGTCCAAGTACCTGCCAGGTACCATATTTTTCTAAAGTGCCTTGCCCTTTAGCCAAACAGTTTCCAATGACGACTTCTCGGAGGGTTCTGTGTTAACAAACCGTCTGGCATGTCAGGTTAGATTTTTTGGACTGATGGCTGGACAATTTACGGTCGCATTTTACAGATCAAATAATCAAAAAACAGTGACTCCTCAGCCCTACATCCATCCTTGAAGCACCCACTACGTTCAAATACATGTTTACGCACGTTTCTTTGGATGTGTTGTTTACGACCCATATTGCAATGAACCCTATATCCTCTTCTTTATCTGTCTATACGTCCTCTGGTCCATCTGTTTGTCCATAAAGCAGCGACTCCATCAGATGAACGGCTGCTGGCTATATCTGACTCCCTGGCAGCTGGACGGGGTTGATCCTGGATAAGTCTGGCCAAACCCCCGTCCTAATGACAACCATTTTGGGCAAAAAGTTGAAAATGATCCAAGAACATGGATCCCGCTGCTGCCGGGTAAACAAGCGCCAAGCGCAGCTTCGCCTGGCTTCATTTCCTGTCTGTGAACAGGAGCCATTTGGACGAAGCAGCCGCTGACTCTCGGATTCTCTCTCTGCTTTCATTAATTTATCTGAGATTATGTGTTTTTCTCTTTCTGCATGTCGCTCTGCCTGTCAATCTCTGCTTCTCCCTGTCTCATCTGTCCATCAGTCTACAGTCTACAAAGTGCACCTTTGTGCCTTGTATTTCATAATTTTTTGGGGATTACTAATACTCAACTCTTTTGAGTTTAAAATGGACTTTTTCAGGCCAGAAACATCACACTAAAACCAGTGTTTCCACCAGAACTGCAACACCAAAATTCCTGCATTAAAGTCAAGACTTTTTAAGGTCTTTGAAGGTCTCTTTCAAGGACCCTACGGTTTAAAATTAGAGCCTTCATTTCTTATTCATATTCCTGTCAAGTCACGAAAATCCTGGTTGAAATCCTTCATTTAAAATCAGCTGCTGTATCATCTAAAATCTCCATCACAGGATTGGCCTCAGGATGTGAAGCGTCGATCCTCGGATGAAGCAATCAGAAGCATACTGATGAGTTTGGGCAATGGATTGCAACTTGAGAACGGAAACATTTACAAAAAAAAAAGCCTTTTCAAGGTCCAACAGAGTTTGATAGAAGAAACTGTAAACTTGCTCCAGTGTTCACAAAGCATGCTGGGAGAAACCAGCTGTAGTGGGCAGAGACGCCCACAGAGGCAGAAAATAGACAGGTTGAGGTTGGGGAGTCAGGTGAACAACTCTTCCTCCTGACTAATCGCATACTTGATCTAACTTTACCTTCACTTGATCCACCTACACATGAAACCAACAGCTGAACACAACAAACCCACTGCTGCTCTCCGGAGGGGTTGTGGAAAAGGCATTTCGGGAAATGTAGGAACCTTAACAAAAACTGAAGTGGAAGTGGGCGAAACGGGTGAAACTCAAGATGTGACTAAAGCACAAAAGCCTCCCCAAATACACTGAGATTCACAGGCTCGTCATCGCCATAAACCGTAAGCAGGACAGAACGTTTCGCTTTGAAATCCGTTGAAGCCTTTTTCCTGTTTCAGTTTCTTCTTATGTAAGAAGGGAAACAATAACTGGGGACAATGGTTATAATTATGCTAATTGTACAAGGATGGAAGTGATAATTAGCTTCTATTGTGATTATTGTATTTTTTATGTTTTAAAGTCTGTTTGCATTTAAACTCCATTCGCTTTTAAACAGAGTCTGAATTGCTTTGTTTCATGCTTTACTGCAACAATACATCTAGTGATACAAACACTACTTTTGTGAGAGAATCAGAAAAGATTTATTGCCAGGTCAGTAGCACTTACTGGGAATCCACTTTGGTTTGGTGCATAAACATATTTCAACAGAAAAATGATATCACTTTTTGGCTTTTCATAAGAAAGAGCATTTATTAAATATTTTGGATGTGTGTCCCGGTACCTTTGTCGTCTAAGGTGCATGCCATGTAATCACGCCACGCACCTTGATCACTTTTCATGTATCTCTGCAGTCTCTACTGTCAATTTGAGCTGCAAAGATTAATGGAAAAATCGATAAGTTGGGAAATATTAAATTAATCAGGCGCCTGGGTGGCTCACCTGGTAGAGCAGGCTTCCATATATAGAGGTTTACTCCTCGGCGCAGTGGCCGCAGGTTAGACTCCGCCCTGCGGCCCTTTGCTGCATGTCATTCCCTTTCTTGCTCCCTTTTCATGTCTTAAGCTGTCCTAAACAAATAAAGGCCTAAAATGCCCCAAAAAACATTTTAGAGTGGCCTTTCATTGTGGCCAGCCTAAGGCACACCTGTGCAATAATCATGCATCTTGATATGCCACACCTGTGAGGTGGATGGATTATCTCGGCAAAGGAGAAGTGCTCACTAACACAGATTTAGACAGTTTTGTGATCAAAATTTGAGAGAAATAAGCCTTTTGTGTACATAGAAAAATTCTTATATCTTTGAGTTTAGCTCATGAAAAATGGGGGCAAAAACAAAAGTGTTACATTTATAATTTAGTTCAGTGTATATGTAAAATATATCGCCAACTATATTTATATTTCAAAAAACATTTAATCAATAGTGAAAACACCTTGAACTATGAAATTTCCCTTCAAAATTTGATTAACTGCACAGCCCTATTACTAATAAAAGTAGTCGTAAGGCGCCATTATACTTGCTTTTAACGCTACACGTCTGCAAGATGCAATTCAGCATATGAACATGGGGGCAGTATATCATAAGTATCATATCACTACTAATAGAGCAGTCTTAGCAGCAGCAGTATTATTAGCTAGCGTCCATAGCAGTCCTGTTTTACTACTAACAGAAGCAGTCTTAGCAGCAGTAGCAGTGTTATAAGCTAGCATCCATAGCAGTCCTGTTTTACTTCCTATTTTACTATCAGATAAAGAGCACTTAATTTCCTGTTGAGTCCACTCTGAGTGGAAGACAGGCAGACAACCTGTGAGCTGTGCCAGCAGCTGTTGGTGCCAAACACAAAAACATGGGCTGGGAATTCAATACACATGTGGATGGGAATGTGATATAGGAAGTGTGTTACATAAAGAGGGCTCCCCTCCCTGTAACGTAAACACAGCAGCTATGTTTGGCTTCTTCCTCTCTCAAACACACCAACTGGACCTTTAATCAGACGTATACAAAGAACACACACTCCTTCGGGGCTGCAACTAACAATTTTTATTATCATTGAATGATCTGTTGTTTATGTTTTTGGTTAAGGGCTCGATCTACTTTTATGAAGCCCAAAATGGCAAATAGCTTGTAAAATATTTAATATTCATAGATTTATGAAGATGCAAAATAAAAACGATTCAAATTAAAATAGCTGTTGACTAATCGGCTGTTCACTGTACACACACACACACACACACACACACACACACACACACACACACACACACACACACACACACAAAAACAAACACACACACACACACTGATTTCTGCATCGTAATTTGGGATTTCTAAGTTTGATTTAGTATATAGAGTTTTTATAATTATCTATTGAAAATTGACGTTAGTTTTACTACTTTAATACTTTATCTTTTCAAAACTGTTGATTGTGTTTTAGCTAGTTGGTATAGAGTGACTTGTATCTTATAAAAATGTACTAATGAAGCAGACATTTCTAAAATGTAAATTACATTATCTTTTCATTAGCGTTCAAACAACAAAACAACAACAAGAAAAAGCACTACTCAGAGTTGAATTTACACCAGGCTTTTTAAATACTATTTCTTTTTTGTAAGAACACAACGATCACTTTATTATTATTTTTCTATCTCAGTTTAAATCTTTAACATCTGGTTTTTGTATCAGTCCATGGTTTGTGTCAGACAGTACATGTGAACTGTACACACCCAGCAGCAGGCTCGGACTCGCCTCTGCACACACAAACAAACACACAGCCAAGCACGTGCACGTTCATATGACTGTGCAAGAATGGACACACACAAAAAGTAATTCAGTCCAGGTGACACACCCCGCCAGTCTTGTTCCTTATGTCAACACACTGACTGTTATGTCAGCACGTGTTTTTAAATCACCGCTCCCGCTTTGCCAATAGTCAGATTATGAGACACTGGACTCATGACGTGACATATAGTGTGAGATTTAGCTTTTTTTTTTTACTGTATAACTGCATCCGAACGTCAGTATTTTGTTCATGTTGGGGATAAATCCAGGCTCTAACGGTTCTCCACACTGACACTGCTCTCCTTTACAAAATACTACTACCATACAGCAAAGCTTTTTCTGCTTTTTACATGTTTGAAGTACATGAAGGAAAACCTCTGTATGGGGTCCCATTAGTGCTGCTGTGTTGAAAAAAAAAAGCTTTTTACTTTTCATCAGAATATGATGATGAATTCAAAGAGAAGATCTGTGCCGAGTGAGACTGTCCTCACTAGACATACAACAGTATTAATACTATTTATTTGAACGCCATAATGGTCATGTTTTCCCGACAAGCAACCTCTTGTGCAAATAATAACTCTGTAAGAAGCAAAGTCTTAAGCGGAGTGACGTAACAACGCTGCAAAACCTCTTAGGGTGGTGGTTAAAGCCGCTGACTTAGACATGCGATGTTGCTTTCTTCTAACGGTGATCATAATCTCCCCAACCTTAAAGGTGCAGGAGGTAAGCCTTATAAAGCTTTCTGTCATATTTGCTGAAACTGATCCTATGTCCGAGAAGAACTACATCCATCCATCCATCCATCTTCATCCGCTACAACTAGAACTAGAACTACATGAAGCAGGTAATTGCCGTGTGCAATGCCATACAAACAAGGATGATGCAAAGGTATAAGATCTGATAAGGCCCATGAGGTCTCGCTACATAGCTACAGAGCGCACCTGGTGCCACAGGTGTATGGCGCAATAGACGGGACTCACTCACCGACCGATATATCGGCGAGCCGATATTGGTCATTTCCCGATATATCGGAATTGGAATTTATAATAACCGATGAAAAAAATTTAAAATTAAAATATTCAATCATCAGAATAATTTATGATGACAAATAAATTATCCTGATAAATGAATTAAAAAAAAAAGAAAAGAAAAAAAACGGACTGTCAACCATGTTATGGGTGTTGGTGTTGCATAGTTTGTCCACCAGAGGACGCTCTACAACGTCCCTGTTGGCAACACTGACTTTTTATTTTGTGTTTTTGTTCAAAGGACTTTAAGTTTCATATCTTAACTTTTTCTACATTTTATTTATCAGACCTTATATGATGACCTAATATATTTTGATGCTCCTTTGTTCTGTTGTGACAATAAAACAAATTACTATCATATATTTTTAGTGAGAACTCATAAATAACTACAAATAACTAATGTTAGGGAAATTTGTTTATGTTTTGTAACGCGTTTCTGGATTATTTTTTAAAAATTGACAGTATATTGGCCACTATATCGGCATATCGGATTTTTAAATAATCAAATATTCGTATCGGTATCGGCCTTTAAAATCCTTTATTGGTCGGGCTTTATACTACAGGCTGACATTTTGCGTCGGCACTCCCGGCAGTGCGCACTGGGCGCGCGGGCTTCACTTCTGACCTGTACATGTGCGTCTGTTGAACCATAAAATGACCTCAGACTTAATCGCAATTCATTATTTATTCGGCAAATAACGTTTCCATCGGCGTTTATTGCATAAAAGCGTGTGGATGGGAACATAGCTACTGCGTTGCTGCAAACCAATTATCATCTTATGTTTTATTTATTTGTTATGCAGTGCTATTGTGCGTCCGGACATGACCTTAAATGACACGCATTAGCACATCATTGCTGGAAAATAAGGACGATGGTTTGTTTATGCAGGTGGTGTATTCTGCTTTCATAACCACAAAGGTAGCAGATCAAAAGAAAAGCTCGTCCTGTATGACTCATTTTTAAAAGGTCAAATGTGTTTTGAAAGGTACTTACAAATAATCATACTAGGAAGCGATGCCACGCTATTTTATTTTGGGGGAGGAGCATGCTGCCACTGTATGTCAATGTGAATTGGTAAAGTTATTAGACATTAAGTAGGGTGTCTTTGCTCAATAGTTTGTATACTGCTACACAAATACCTGCTTTGAAATTCAATTGAAATTCTCTTGCTGGCTCCCTTCTGCCATGCTCAAGGTTTTATTTTGCTTCGTCCTCTGTGTTTATTCTTTCTGTAATCTCCACTGTTTCGTTTCCTTATCTCGCTCTCTCTTTATCTCCCTGCACTTTCCTCCAGCCACGCTCTCTCTCTTTCCTCCCCTCCCCTCCCTCTCTTGCATGCTGGCTCTCTCTCTCGCTCCGATGCTTTCTGCAGCGGCACGTGACGTGGAGGCCGCACATGGCCCGAGCGTGTGAGAGAGAGCGAGAGAGATTTCAAAACGTGCAAAGCGAACGCTCTTGAGTCGCTCTCCCCCTCCAGCACTGCTCTCTCCCTCTCCCTCTCTCCCTCTCCCTCTCTCCCTCTCTCTCTGTGCACTGTTACAGAGTGCAGAGTCAGTGTCTTGGTTAACCCTTCCCTCTCCAGGATTAATCACAGCCCTGAATGTTAAATCACTGACTGCCTCGGCGTGGCTTCATCCTGCACTCTCCTCTTATAGACGCTGGTATTTGGTTTCTGTGGTTTACTGCTGGGGAAGTCATGCTCCATGTGTCATTCAGAAGGCCAAGGACGGTTTAATCAGTGCTCAGATTGTTTGTCTGCAAGAGAAAGTGACTGCAGCGATTTTGACTGCTGACCTTTTCTACGTACTTAGTTTTCCTCTCAACGGGGAAAACAAAGAAATGCAAAAGATCAAATATATTTATTTGGTCTCAGTCGACTAACACCCACGTGATTTTGTCGACTAATTAATAAATTGATTTAATATAGACAGATGCGTAAATATGAGTTTCTCTACAAAGAATCATGCAAAAGCAACACTTTAAATCTTGTGTTTACCAGAGATGCGCTCGTACGTTTCCTGGATCTAAGTCATTTAGCATGAAAAAAAAACATTGTCATGTTTAATCAACTACTATGGGGCAGCCCTAATTATTATAAATGCTTATTTTGAAGAATGCAGAAGAGCAGCTCGTCGGCCATAAATACTGTTAGACTACTATGGAGAGCCTACAGCCATCTGTGATAATGCACCTGAGCTAAGTGCTGGTATGTTTAACATGGTAGTGTAGCATGTCAACATGCTAACGGTAATTACAGGAGCACTAAACAGATAGTAGGCTACATGCTGAGGCACTAGATGAAAAGTAAAGGGAATTTAAAATTATTACAATTCATCCTCCGGGGAAAAATGAATGTGTGCTCAGATATTCACAGCAATGTATTTAATAGTTGTCGAGATATTTCAATTAAAAAAAAACAATGTCAACCTCAGGGTGGCGCTAGAAGAAAAGTCATAGGATAGCCACACTCATTACAATACATCCTCCGGGAACCATGGATGACTGTGTGAAACGTTGTGCCAAACAATCAAGTGGACGTTGAGATATTTAACAGGATTGAGTAAAAACTAAAGACAAAGTCATTGTTTTTGTTCAAAGTCTGAGACAACCTGAGGGCGAAGAGATATACGACAACCCATTTTTCTGATGATCAAACTGAAACTGTTTTTGAAAATGAGGCCTAAAATCTTAATAACTCAAATGCCGGCTGCTTTGTTTAGGGTCTGAGCCCGTATTCCACTATATTCGTCTTTTTATCTGTCCTTCCCACTGAAACTTTACCACTTCTGCTTTCACGGGCAGTCTCTTTGCGTGTCACACTGTCAACACGATTTTAAAAAACTGCACAATTTGGTGGACAGATCAGGGCAAAAAGAAACAACTGACTAGCTCTGGGGTGTTTTTTCCAATTTGGGATTTCTCTCTCCAGGTGCTTTTTTTTTTTCGTGCAGACATCTCTTGTGTTCTCTCTGTTCTACAGTGAAATAGGTAATCACCATTAAGGGCCGCTTTAGTAATAGCTGTGGTAAATGCGTGCAGCAGATGCTTCTTTCTGCAACACATCGCAGTTCAATGAGTTCATGCGTCCGGGCTCAAGGGAATATGAGGCTTCAAAATCTGCCTTTGCCTAGGAAGGTTTGTTACTGAGAGAACTGACCTGGAAGTGTCCAAGCTGCAGCCTGATAACAGCTGATTTGAACTACAAGATGAGGTGATTCGTGTGTTACTTTAAGGACTTTTTCTTAAGGGGGAAACAAATAACTGCTCTAGCAAGGAAAACAATGAGACAAGGAAGACAATAAGACAAAATGGCTTCACTAGCTGAAGCACAGATTGGATAAGGCTGCAGTTGGACAAATTCTGTCCTTTACTAACTAAAATATCAACATGAACAGATTGGACAAATGTGGTTTCTGATTTTTATACTGGGAAAACATGTTCTGCTGTTCTGGAAATGTTGGATGTCTTCTGACTCATCCAGCAAAATGACTGATCATCAAATATTGATCATGTTTCAATTTATAGATAAAACAAGGATTTTTGAATACCTTACTATCAGTAGAACAAACTGATGGAAAAACAGGACTTGACTACTATTACTTCTGGGTTTCTTAAAATACCACTTGCAGCATTAACAGTACATCACATTCTTGAGAGACGTGGCTTATTAGCATTTTCAGTTTTTCTTGTGTGTAGGATGTGTGGGGATAAAATAAAATCCAGGTGAAAATGGGTTGAAACCATTCTGGATTACAGTGTAAAACCCATGTATATTAAATGTAAAATCTGGTGACAATGACAAGCTATATTGGGAGTTTTGAGAGACTGCGAATGACATCAAAGTTTCGCTAAAATCGTGATCCTGGTTTTGTGAGGTGAGGAAAAGCAGAAAGAAAACCAACATCATTTTTGGGGAATATGTGTGTCAAGCTCCACCACAGCTGTCTAATCTATGCAGCGCTCCGTTTGAATCCTCGCAGATGTAAATGTAAAAAACTAACCTTGTAAAAACCACAGCTGCGTGTTCTCCCTCTGAGCTCTATTTTGCCCTGAATAAATTCAAATCAAACCAAACATGTGCATCAGATCATTTGTATTATATATATTTTTTTATAGTCTCCATCTATTCTCTGGTTGACTCTCTCTCTCTGTAGCTCTGTAGTAACACTTCAGCTCCAGCGACCTGAGGGATTTCTGGCTGAATGCATCATGCTCAGCCCAGTCACGTGTTTATAATTCAAAATAAAGAGGACACACACACACACACACACACACACACACACACACGCTCAGAGCCTCGCAGCAGTATGAAGTGGTATTCGCTCCACTGTAGCTCTGCTGCTTCTTTTCATGCATCTCTCTTCTGTCTGTGTCTCATTTTCAAATTTTTGTTTTTGCTACTTTTATTTTTTCTTCAACTTTCTCTGCCGCTCGTTCTCACAGTGACACATCTCCTCTCTCATTGTGTATGACTCATAATGAAAAGACAATGTTCACAACACAGAAAAAACATATGAAGTTGATTATCACTACTTGATAAAAACAGACCCACAGAAGTGGCCCGTTCAGGGAACCAGCGGCTGGTTGACTTAAAATGAACAAACCGCTGAAACAAGCAGACACAAACAAACATGTCACGTCATTCCTTATCACACGTACCGATGCCATATTTGTAGTTTTGCGTGTGCACCTTAAGCTAGCAGCTAGTGTTTTAAAGCTAATCAATATTTTTTACATTGTCAATGTATCAAATGAAAATCAAGAGTGTGAAAGGTGTTGCTCGCAGTGACGAATCCACAGAGAATAATATACCAACTCTGTAGCATTTTAGCATCTTTCAGCTCATTGTTTTGATTCACTCTCCGGGCTCTCATTGGTGCTGTGTCCAGTAGCAACAGGAAACAGTGTTCAATTTCAGCTCTAAAAAACACAGTGTTTGTTACCTGCTCAGCACCAAACAGCAGACAGACAAAGTTATCAACCAGCCGGGGAACAGAGTGGAGCTTTAGGCAGCTAAGGAAAGAGATACTTCCTTCAGGAGTTAGCCAGCACCAAGAACAAACTTGCATTCCCCCGGGTGGTCAGAAACACGACTCCAAATGAATGCTAACGTTGTACAAATAGCGACTGTTTGCTAACATATTCACCACTTTTATTAGTCAGTGTTGTTTTTACAGTTTGACGCCAAGTGGCCAAAAGAAAAGTCAATTAATGCAAGTTTAACTACGCTTCATGCTGGCAGGCTACAGAACGACAGCAAGGAAAGAAAATAAATCGCTTCTCCCCGGCCATGGTGCAGTTTTAGCGTGGTAAACCTGCAACCTTTTCCAGCAAGATGGATAGTGGTCCTTGCTATTTTCTGTATGTAGAGTATACAGTAAAAATTAGGACATCAATTCAATCATTCATCAGTTTGATTCCGATTCACAAGCCAGATTGGATTACATTTCAGAGTAAATTTGATATCAATTAGGTGAGGGAAATTTCAGTTTCATTATCAATTTTGCTTGGCTGTAAAAGAGATTCTCAAAGAACTTTAGCTGTAAGCAACCTTTAGATTTTTATGATTTTTTTGTAATGCACCATGTCTACATTAAGAATTTAGACATTAACAATTTATCCCCCATGGAGCGTTCGGCCCATGTTGGCTGAGTCCTGGTCATGTCTATCCACTGTCACTAATTAATAAAGGGAAAAGCAATAAGCAAATAATGTCCCCAAAAATGGGGGTCAAATCACCTCATCCACATTGTAAGTGGCCTGTGGCTCAGAGGTAGAGTGGTTGCCCCCCCCCCCAGTGACAGTGAACCCCAAGTTGCTCCCCCGATGCTGTATGTGTAGCTAATTAAATGCAGTAATAGAATTTCACTACATTGTACTGTATGTATGTAATGAATAAGGAATAAAGTTTGTACGTTTGAAAAAAAAGAAGAAGCATATAGGGCGCCCGGGCAGCTCAGTTGGTGGAGCGCGGCGCCCATATGTGGAGGTTTGCTCCCCGACACAGCGGCACAATTTTAATTAGACTCAGACTTAGACTTAGCTTTATTAATCCATTTGGGATGACTCCCGCAAGGAAATTAAAGCAAAGTAAAGTAAAGTAAAATTGGAGAATCGATTATTTTAACCCAGCCCTGGTATACATATGCTATATACCTGCATTAAAGTAGCATCAGAGTTCTGCTTCTCTGAAGTCTGATAAATCAGTGTGAACACTTTTACAAAACTCCATCACTCATCTCACCCTTTAAATGTCTATACAGCCGCTGAACATTTACAAAAACACGTGGCAATCTGTCGTCAATAAATCATCACGAAACGATCTGTGATCCATTCGATGGCTCGCAGGATTAAAAGACATGACCGTCAGCATTATGGAGAATGGCTTTGGGGTTTCAATTAGCCAGAACTGGAAGTTGTCTGACTGAAAGACGAGGGAGAAAAGCTCTTCTGATGTTCCTGCAGTTTGGTTTCACATCAAAAGCAGCAGAGAGAGGAGACAATAAATTATGAATATGTAATGGGTGAAACTGGAGTGGAGCTGGAGAAAAATGTGTCAGCCCTTTATCACACAGCATATAATTAGACAAAAGCCTTCTCTGGTTATTGTTGAAGGAGTTAGTTGGGTTAGTTAATGTAATGTATCATGAGTCTGTGTCCTCATTAGTGCCAGATCACATTAAAGCCTTCGCATGTGCAACTTCAAAAACTGTATGTCTGGAAGAATTAGCTGGTGCAGAAATGTTGCCTTCTCACGTGAAGACGTCAATATAAATCTCGCTGTCGACTTCTCAGGATGCAATAAGAAAAGCTTTCTGATTTCTGACCAGAAAGTTGTTTTAATTCTATAAAATGTGAATATTTTATCACCTCCTTCTGTTTAAAAGTCTTTAGAGTGACTCATAAAGTGAACAATTAACTGATAATGTATTAAATTGTCAAAAATTCCTTAAAATTTCCATCTTAATGGGTCAAAATGGAACAAAACAGCACGACAGCACCCCCCTCTCCCCCCCGAGTGAACTAATTTACTCACCATGTAGACACTCAGGTCCTCCCATAATGCCTTGCGGCTGCTGCTGAAGTGGCAGTGGCGGCGGTGGTTGTGGCTGGACGGTCTCCAGTCCCAGCAGCGAGGAAGAGGAGGACGAAGAAGACATGGAGGAGGAGGAAGAGGAGGAGCAGGGCGGAGGGGAGCTGGGGGGGCACTGGGAGCTCTGGTTGGGCACCGCCGACTGGGAGCTCTGGGAGGAAAGGACATGTAAAATAAACAACTTTCTTTCCAAGTTATGAGATGATCATCAGACTATATCATGATGCCGACAAGGACAACAGCACGAAATCTGGTCTCATCCAGTTTCAATAGATTCAAATTAAAAGGGAGCTTTGTTGTAGGCAATGGCAGACTTCCATACAGACAGTGTGGCATCAACTCGTTTACTCACAATCCCCAAAGCCATTCCACTTTAAGAAGAAATATGGCGCTTATCGGTGGCTAGCAGACTGACTAGCAAATTACAGTGAGTGAGATAGTGGGAAAACATCATGTCCTGGTTATATATATGTTATTTCTTTAACTTTTTATTACAGAGCTTAACAGTGACCGCCCACTTTTTGGAATGGCTCCAGTTCTGGAAGTGATTTTCCATATTCAATTGCTCTATTGTCTCATTAAATGCTTATAAGATTTAGTGACCCTAAAACATTTGATTCAGCGCCAAAAAAAACATTTTAAAAACAGCAAAAAAAAGGCAAAGGTACAAGACTGTACATAAACAATCATAGAGTTCAGCAGTAGAAGCTCGCTATAGCCGCTCGCGGGTTTACCGGTAATATCTCCACCAATCAGAGAGGTCTGTTCTGCTTAGGAGTGTGGGTAGTATTCTCCACGACATTGTGATAAAACGTTTTTAACCATCATTTCACAATCTTGTAGCTCGTGGGAAGTCTACCTTGAATGGTTTAGACATTATGACTAATGATCAAAATCCTTATAGAGAAAATAAATGAGATTTTCACTTGTAGAACCACACTATTGCCCTTATGTCTTGCCTTCTACACTTCATAAATGGACCATTTTATTGTGTCAGTGTCATATATTTAAACTGTTTGTAAATTAGCTGAATCGGATTATTGGTGTTAATGTTGCATTTTATTTAAATGTAACTGCCACGTAAAACTTGGCTACGAACACCCTAAGATAATTAACTTACAAGAAAGATAGCAAGCCAACCTGCTAGGACACAGGCATGTTAGCTAGCAAAAAAGCTAGCAAGCTACTCTCAAATGTTTTTTAGCAGCTAGGAGACTTGTTTTGTCTCTAGATATGATGCTTTTGAGTTCTGTACGGTGGCTGGCCTACACCACAACTTTATCCACGGAAGGAACTTAGCCTAAGTGAGTTCAATACGTTTGTTGCTAAATTAAACAATGTCATTAGCTAGCTAGCTGGCTGACACAGAAGCTAGTTAGCTCACTGAACTGCACTGCAGATTCAGAGAAAAACAAATGAAGCAAGGACATTATTATTGTGATTTTAACTTCTCCTTGTTAACCATCCTAATGGGAATGAGTGTTAAATTTAAAAAGGGGCACACTGATACACAGTGCCCACTGAAAATAAATCATTTTCCTTGCAGCTTGGTGAGGCTGAAGTGTGGTTTTTACCACTTCAGTTTTGGTTTCACATCAGTCTTACCTGGGAGGGGATCTGGGCGCTGGTGGAGCTGGGCCCGTTTCCGTGCATCCCCATTCCATTTTCGGTCAGAAACTCCTCCAGGTCCATGTACTGCAGCTGGAACAAGCCCCCGTCACACGGCAGGGTCCTCTCCCACAGCAGTGGACCCAGGAACGCTGAGTTGGGCCGCAACACGCCGGGCCCAGGCGCCCCGCCGACCCCGGCGGGCCCTCCAGGGCCTGCGCTACTGACACCCTGCGGCTGTGAGTCTTCATCGGAGTCCACAGGCTTGTCTTTGTCTGGAGAACAGGAGAAGTACTGAATGTCATCTTGGTGAAAGAAAAAAAACACTCCTATCCAAAGACAGTGATTAAACCTCTTCCTCATCTCTGTGTTTGCGTTGAAGGGTGAAAGGAAAGACGAGAGATGATTACAGCTGAAACTGTGCAGCTAGAAAAGCATGAGTCTGACCATCGGGGAGTGAATATATTCAGTATTTTGCTGTGAAACAGCATGAGACTGAAGCTGCACTAAGGTTGATTATCTCTTTGTTTACTGTAATCAAACTGCCTTCAGCTTAACGTTGCAGTGATTTATTGACTCTGCATAAAACACTTTCAAACTAATGCAGTCTTACGTTCCCAACACACTGTGTCCACTTTGGAAATAGTGTCGTTCCATTGCAAGAGGATGATTCTATCTTTAAAAATGGCTCGTTTGAACATTACTATATATGATAAACTAAAGCAAGGAAGCTATCCATGTGTAACCTGACGCGCCAGATGGTTTGTTAACACAGAACCATCTGAGAAGCTATAACTGGAAACTGTTTGGAAATGTGCAGGCATTTAAAAAAAATATCTGGCAGGTCATTAGATGAACCGTCTGCCTATTATGTCCGCCATTGTTTTGAACCAACAATCAGGGAGGCTGGTTGGTTCAGTTCGCTGCTGTCTGGACACAAACGCATAACTTGAAGCCTGACAATTCTTCTACATTCATAAGCTTGACAAAATGGATTTTCGTGTGATATGCATTGACGCATTATGTTGGATTCTCGCGTGATCTTGTGATATTGCGATAATCCAGCTGCCGTGCAAGGTAAATCCATTGGGGAGCCCCAAATTTCACTTTATTGATTTCAATCCCCATTTACAAAAATGATGAATTCGAAATACTCCATTACACACTTTGTACTGGTGCTGGAAGAAAGAGTCTGGTAGCCAGATGGTCACAGGTTTGATCCACTGAGGGTAACACACACACACACACAGGCGGCGTGTGATGCACACACCCATGCCTATTCTTTTCTATGTCAGATATGTTCTATTTAACGCTAACGTGCTGAATTTGATACAGTCAGGGGGTTTGCTAATACAGCCTCACTTGGCCTGGTCTTTAGATTTTGCTGTGTCACTGTCATTACTAAGTCAGTTTGCTGACTTTTGACCCTTCTCGTCTTGTGCTACTGCTATGTTTTTGTATTAATTTTTTATCCTGCCACATGTTTAACTACAGCTGAGCAAAACTTATATAGATTTGCTAAAATGTCTCATGATCACCAAAAGACCTAGCCTGACGGGTCTGGGAGCTCACCATTGGCAGGATTCATTCTGAGGGGCGGGATAAGCGGTTGTCTTTCAAACTCCCTCTGCACGCAATAGGACAGCGCTCCAACCAACCAGAGCAACGCTAGCTGACATATTAAACTTAAGTCATATCCGGTCGGCAAAACTCCAAAACACATCTTACTTTTTTAAGAATGACTTCAGTGCTTAACTCCAAGTCTTCCAGAGCTGCCACCAATGCAGCAGCCATCTTCTTTGTTTCCATGTAGCAGGGAATTCACGCAGAACCGTCGCTCTGCCATCCTAATGTTAAGCCCGCCCACCGACTCTATACACGATGTGATTGGCCTGACCAGAGTTTGGTTTTTCCAGCTCGCAAGCCAACGGAGAGTTACTAGAATGACGCTAGCTGTAAATTAGATTTGCTGCCGCTAGGGTGCATCTAGATTTCTATGCTACAAAAGACCTTCTGAGAGCCTTTGAGCAAGGCACAAAATGGACATTTGGGTTTAACACTCTCTGGCTCCTTTTTTGGACCTCATTTGTTATTTAAAAAAACTCCTTTCAGGCTGATATTTAATGGATAGATAGCTTTTAAAACACTTTTTTTCAGAGGTGATCCAGATCTTGCATTTATCAACAAGAAGCTGCATTACAATCGTGTGCATCTGTGTCAGAAAACAGTTTTAAAAGACAAACAACAATCAACAATCAGCTCCAGAGGCTGCATTGTTGTTTGATGAACACCAGCTGAGGGTTTTATTTTTGTGTCCTTCCATTGTGTGAGGCACTTAGTTGCAATCATTGAAAGGCATCTATAAATAACTTTGACTTGACTGACCCTGCACTCTGACCTCCCACAGAGGGAGGGGGTCTGATGGAAAGATAGATATAGACATCAATAAATGGCATCACCAGGGTCAATAAATAAAAAAATCCTGCAAGTGAACCAAGAACCAAACCTAATTGCAACACATGGAATGAATTGTCAAAGTGTTTTGAACCCTGATCCTTTGATAATATTCATACAGAATGATGCCTCCAAAATTAAATAAATGGCACACTGAATAACAAAACCCAATAAAAGAGCAATAAAAGAGCATATTTAACCAGGGTGGGGAGGACAGAGCAAGAGAGAGTGATGAGAAAGAGCGAACAAGCGGGAAAGAGAGACTGAGGGAAGGCCGGAAATTTAAATTTAAAAGGGATTAAAGAACATAAAAACACTGGAGATTACAACGTGAGAACAGCAGAGAAGGGATGGAGAGAGATGGAGGGAGGGAGAAATAGAGAAGAGATTCAAGGCCAACGTAATCCCTCTGCTATCATCATTATCTTCCTCATCTCAGACTGTCTGTTTAATACCAAACTCACAAGGTCTACATACTGAAAGAAAGACAGAACACACAGAAAACAGGGGTTAGTAGAAAGGCACTCGGAGACTGCAGACCTCCACCAAGGCCAATGGTGCATTCACATGCTCCTTGGATGGTGCCACTGCCCGAGCTGGAATGTTGTTCTTTCCACTTCCGTTTGTTGATGTGTTGAAAAGCTATAGGCTACATTTACATTGCTACGTTTTGGTTTAAAAACTAATATCTTTCGCTACATTTACACCACGCATTCCCCCTGCTCTGGCGTTTGAGGAGGCCCTA
This sequence comes from Etheostoma spectabile, assembly GCF_008692095.1. Lineage (NCBI taxonomy): Eukaryota > Metazoa > Chordata > Actinopteri > Perciformes > Percidae > Etheostoma > Etheostoma spectabile. The sequence continues at coordinate 23,766,644 of NC_045746.1, read as the reverse complement.
AACCGGAGACATTGGAAAACCCTTCTGTCCCCGCTTTGGTTGGGAATCTCTGGGATTGTGTTTCAGTCTCAACAGCAGCAAAAGGAGACCTTTGGCAACACTGACAACACACATTCTCACTACCATCAAAAAACAACGCCTTGTCAGGCGCCTTAGCCCTTTTTTGTTGACGCAAAAAATCAGAGGTATCTTTTTGACACTCTGGGTGGGGACTATTAGCGCCACTATTAGCGTTTTTCCATTAATGGTACCTGCTCGACTCGCTTCGGCCGCGGTGCGCCGTCCTCCGTTGCAGGTTAGTACCGCCTCATGCGGGAGGTAACCAGTGGCTGGTTGTCACGGCAGGGAGCTGCCGTGACCTAACGCCACTCACACACACACAAAACGTTAAAGGTGTGTTGTTTTTTTAGTCTTGGCACGTTGCCACAGCTAGAAGGCAAATTAGTTTCAAAAGAAGCTGGAGGCAACAACAACAACAACAAAAAACGCTGGATAAACTATTCAAACACAGCGGGTTTGTTCGCCCCCCCCCCCCGTCTATTGCTAGCAATCATGACGCCGTAATTAGTGACGATTCTCTCCAATCAGTCTGCAGGTATCGCCTCATCTTGCTTGAGGTAGTACTACAAAAAGTACCTGTTAGACTTTTTTACATAATGGAAAACCAACAAAGGAGAGTAAAGTAGATACCATGCAGTGGAAAAACGCCCTATTTGACGTTCTCTGGACTTACATCTAGCCCTTTGCCGTCATATTTAGACCAGTTTTGGTTCAAAACTTTGCTTAAAAACCAAAATGTAGCAAAGTAAATGTAGTGCATAGATTCTGGTGCCCCCATGAGGAATTCTAAGTTATGACAACAACATTTAAACAGCCCGTCAGCTGTTTCCAGTATTTGTAAGACAACAAAGAGCAAATAAAACGGACCACGTGAGACATTAAATACGATCGGGAATACATTTTTGCGATTATTCGACACCACACGAATTCAGTACAATGGCCCCCGCAGTGGTAACAAAGGTGAAGACTTATTTGTGTATGCGCCCTGTGATTCGGATCTGGCTCATGCTATGTACAGTAGTGTTTCCGTAATCCTCAAGACAGACAAACCGAAAACATAGACATAAAGGAACAATCCAAAGTATTAAACCGATTTAAAAACATGTCATCCCTTTGAAAATGCACATATTGTACATAAGTGTTGCAAGGCAACCTACAAAATGACAGTTAGACCTGAATATTTATATAATGTTAATATAACTGTTTAAATGATGTTGACAGTTTGGAGTCGTCGGCCACTACTGGTTGGTTAAGGCCTTTCAAAGAGGTGTATGGGCTGGGTTTCCATTTAGATGTTGAAGGTACATATTAATCAATAGAAAATCAGCAATGTTATGTGTATATTAAGAGCTGGGTTATCGAGATGATCAGCTGGTGGGGCTTATTCTGCAGTCAGCTGCCAATAGACCTCTGCAGAAGAAGAGGATGTAGGTTTTTTCGGAAATTGTCGGCTTTTTTTTCTACATGTTTTGGGCGCAAATTCAAAAATGCACATAAAAATGCATTTATAGTAACATCAAAAAGTAAATCTAATTACAGGGCTGAGTAATTCATACTATGAGATCAATATTTTACAAACTGTTGTTGCAAAACAATATAGTTGACATTTCAAAATATATCATTTAAGGAAAAGACACCAATACACAGGCTAAAGCAGAGCAGAGCCTATCCACGTCGCTCGCTCCAAACAACACTGCATTAAACCCAAGCAACTAATTTAGATTGTCCTGACGAATTTCACTTCTTATTGTGCTCTGCAGCTAAAGTCAGCAACACTGCATCCCAACTGTATGAACCATTGTTGAGGTGACAAGGAAAATGCAATAACAGGAAGGAATAATTTAGTGATTGTGCGTACTTCACTACAAAACACAGCTGCCGATGTAGCTACAACAACCTGTAACGTAGGTTCCTCCTGCTACAGTGATGTGACAGTAACTTAAGAGCACAAATAACGGGATTTAAGAGTATATATTCTCTAATGCGTGCGCACACGTGATACATTTTGAAAGACCCCAAGAGCAAATCTTACCCACAAATTAAAAACACACCTGCTGGCTCCATAGAAAGGAAAGGAGAGCAAAATGATGATATAAAAGCGACTTGAAGAGAAATGAGGAAATCCCTTTAAGAGCAGCAGCAGGAAATGAATAAAAAGAGGAAAGCGAAGCAGGAAGATAGAATAAAAAGAGGAGCAGGAGGGGAATTAGATAGAGACTGAGATATATACTGTAAAAGATGAGGAGGAGGAGGAGACAAAGCCTGAGAAAAATGTAAATCAGCAGAGGGACTGAGGTAGAGATCTGATGGAGAAGGCGAGCAAGACAGGAACGTGTGAGAGGGGGAAAAAACTCAAAGACATGTGAGAGAACGACAGAAAGAGAGGAAGAGATGTGATGGATGGAGTGGGTGTTTGTGAAGGCGGAAAACAAAGCTATCCAGGAGAGCGAAAGAGCGGAGCATCGACGAAGGCAAAAGGCTTCGAGAAAGCCAAAAAACATCACACGACGACAACATCCTTTCCTTTTTAGCACGCCCCTGAATGCATCACCTATCATTAGGATAGTGTGCACTCTATGGGAGCTGACAATGAGGCTTTAGCCGGAGCTGCTTTCTGACTCCATAGAGAGGCTGTCAGCTGCGCTCACCATCATCATCTCCTCCTCCTCCTCCTCCTCCTCTTCATAATGCAAAGGAACCAAAATGAGCTGCAGTTACACCACAAATCCACCAGGGGCCGCCAACCAGCAGGGAGCGTTTGGACAGTCCTTGTTTTTCTCCCTGTGTGTGTGTGTGTGCGTGTGTTTGTGTGTTTGTATGTGTGTGTGTCTGTGTCTGTGTGTCTGTCTGTGTGTGTGTGTGTGTGTGTGTGTGTGTGTGTGTCTGTGGACATCATTATCTCAATCTTTATCTGTGATTCGAACGATTAAACAAAAATAGAATAAATAAAAGAATAAGAAAAAGGAGGAAAAATAATGATATACACACACTGACACATTTAAAAAGGGATCATGAAAAGCCTAGGCTTGTCAAGTCTTTATGGACAAGTGCACAATCCGACATTTTTAGGCCTAAATAATACAAAAATATACTCCAATAATATGTCCTACTCTATCAGGCTATTAATAAATTAAAAAAGAACACAAAAAAATACCTCACAGTGACTACAGAGCAATCCAGAAGGGAATAAATGTGCGTGTCCTCACAAGTCCAACAAAACCGGTGTGTGTGTGTGTGTGTGTGTGTGTGTGTGTGTGTGTGTGTGTGTGTGTGTGTGTGTGTGTGTGTGTCAGCAGCTGACTGGGAGTTATGAATATCCACACAGCAAGAGAGAGCACGGAGAGGCAGCCTGGTTAATATTTGCCATGGCAGCTGGTGGATGGGAAACCATTCAATCCCACTCAATAACCTTTATTTAAACAGAGCAGAGAATTACAATGCCACCGCCGCCGCCACCGCCACCGCCGCTGTTTTGGCTTTTTTTTATTTTGATGGCATCCACTCCAGATCGTGCTTCTTTATTCAAACCCTCTTTTTACCTCCTCCTCCTCCTCCTCCTCCTCATGATCATTTCATTTCACCACCAAATGCAAAAAGGAAGCGTTTGATATAAAAACCCAGCGGGCCAGAAGGGGGGAGGCTGAGGTGAAAACAGAGTGTGTGAGTGTGTTGGATCAGCAAAGCCTGTCTTTTACAATCACACCCACTCAGTCACACACAAACACACACACAAGCAGCAATGACTAATCACTGTAATATCCCTGTGGTATTTCTGCAAAGACTTATATTGATTAACGGCTCTCTAATGAACACTTATTGTTGTTTGTTTCCGCAACTAATGGTTATTTTGATTATCGATGCATCTGCCGTTTGTCTTCTTGATTAAAATGTCAAAATAATAGTGAAATATGCAGATTATAAACTCCCATTGCTTGTTTTGTCCGACCAACAGTCCTAAAACCAAATGTATTCAGATTCATTGTATCAGATTTGACAACGCAGCAAAAATAATCGCATTAAAGAAGCTTCAACCAAAGACCTTCTGGCTTTTTTACTTGAAAAATGTTCTGTAATCGAGTAGTCTGGATCATCTGAAGTGCATTATCATGATAATTGCATGACATCC
>NC_045746.1:23757650-23762448 GCF_008692095.1 Etheostoma spectabile | reverse complement strand
TCATGCACCTCCCGCTCTCTGTGCGTTGCCATTCTCAAACTCCGAGCTAGCACGCCAAGCGCTGAAAATGGCAAATTCAGACAGAAATTTGGATAGTGCAACGAGGCAGGACTGCTTGTTTTTTTCTGGAAATTATTGCAAAGATTTACAAAGAATATGTTGACGGCATTTAGTCCCTTACAGGGACATTTTGGGACTGGGATTTGCTGTGGACGAAGTTCCCACGGCGATACACTGGTAGTAAACGAGGTGTAACCATGCATCCAGCTGCTTTAACCCTCCTGGTGTCCTCGGGTCACATTTGACCCCTTTAAAAAATGTCTATAGGAAATATGAGTTGTTTTTTTTACCAAATTACCACAAAAAAGTGGATTGGATTCCATACAACGCTCTTTGTGAATTCAATTGATCACGTTCATTCCTGACTAAGCTCACCTGATGTTCCTCTGATCTTAACTATTAGTCAAAATAATTCATCATTTCTGCTTTTTTAACTCAAATATTAGGTGTAATTATATATAACTGAGGGTTATTGACCGTGAATTCCAAAAAGTAGTGTAAAACTAATGGTAGTGAGGTGGTGTTACTGAAAACTAAAGAAAAATCTGAAAAAGGGACGAAAATGTCAATTTTTTTGTCTGATTTTGACACGTGAGTTAAATAGCTCGCGGTGCTGTATAGTGTGAACTTGTGTTAACTTAATATCGGATTTGTGCGTTTTCTTTAGCGGGGGTGCAAATGCTTCTTCCTCAGACTATTTTGCAAAGTCACCATCGCTGTGTCAGGAGCTTAGTGCCACCCAAGATGATGGTGATTGGAACATGTTTATATTATGCTTTTGGGCTTGTTCCCCTTTCCTTTATTGGGTTATATATATATATATATATATATATATATATATATATATATATATATATATATATATATATATATATATATATATATATATATGTTGAGCATGTTATAGGTTTACAAAGTGAAAAAGCCCAAAAGTCCTCCCCCCCCCCAAAGGGACTAACCATTTCCAACAGAAAACACTGTTTTGCTTTGTACTCCAGCCTTTACTTCCTTTGTAACACATGTTATAATGCTCGCCTAGCTGCTAGCGTTGCACGCCCTCATACTCCTGACTGGCTAGTAGTCCTAACCTAGCTACTGACCAAAGATACAACAGAAGTGAGATGCCTCACTCTGGAGCTAAAACAGAGAGCTCAACACACAGGGTGAAAAGAGGAGCTCCAGCAATGTGCAGAACATCAAACGTGGTGTTTTTGGAAGAAAAAAAAAATCCATTTAAACCTATTCTGGTACAACCTCTAAATACAATTCTGAACCTATAAATTAGCAAAATATCAACACTTTAAGGAAATGCAAACAACCAAGAGCATTTTACTCTTACCTTATACTCCACAGCGCTATGGACATAGGTCTGGCAATGCCAGACTATTGACTAATTAATGAATCAATTAGATTTAGCTCGTCAAATGTCTCTAAATTTAATGTAAAGTTAGGTTAATGCCTTAATGCGTATTATTACAACTAACATGGATTATTATGAATCTCCTACAATACAATTCACCATAATGTAGCACTCAAACAGGCACAGGCAAATTAAAAATGTATCAAAGCTCCTTTGAATGCACTCCCTGTCCATTAAAAGTGAATTTCTCCATGATGTCCCTGCAAGGACTTGTTGGAGCTGTTTTCCTTACTGTCCCTTTAAGACATTTGTCACCTATAGGATCCCTCTCTTTCCACACACGCACGCGCGCACACACACACACAAACACACGCACGCACACACACACACACACACACACACACCTTTCATCTCGCAGCAGTCCTTGGGGCCTCTCTGGTCGGCCTTGATTGGCAGCTGAAGCAGGGTCTTCAGGTTGGTCATGGAGGTCAGATGTCCACCTTGGGGGGCACTTCCAGCCGGGTTGCTGGCCCCAAATTGGGGGCTGGTGGCCCCAGCAGGAAGATCCGGAGGTAAGAGCTGAGTGAGAGGCCTTGACATAACTTCAGGGGGAGGAAGAGGTGGGAGGCGAGGAGAGGAGGTGGAGAAACCTGCAGACTGGAAGTTCAAGATGATCAAAATAATCCAATTAGTGGCACTAATTGACAGGCGCGCCGTCAAAAGGTGCGCGGACAGGTGACGCTTCAAAATCTCCACCTGATGTCCCGCGTGTCTGGCCGTCCCATGAAGAAAATGTGTACAAAAAAAAAAAGAAAAAAAAAAAAAAAAGAAAAGAAAGAAGGGGGGACTTGTCTTCAAAATGGCACCATGCTTCCCGAGTCTAATGCATCCTCTCGGACTGGCTGAGCCTTCACGAGCTGCTGTCACCTCTTTAGACCAAGATCTGCACTAACGAAACGCACATAGACGGACAGGCGGGATCCTGGAGCTCGCGGCGGGGGAAGAAGCCCCGTTGGAGTTTTGCGGAGATAAAAACGGTCACACAACTCTCGCTCGGGTCCACGCGCTGGATCGATCGGAGACTGTTTAGTCCAAGGGGCAAAAAGCAAATTTAAATGTGCTGAAAGCAGATTGACTCGCGGATGGCTGTGTAGTCCCATGCAGTGAGTAGAGAAAGAGGATTAGAAGCAGTAGTCGATGCGAACAGTCTCCAAGATAGAAAAAAAAACTACAACTCGTGATTTAATATGAGTGGAAAATATAAGATGAAGGAAATAAAGAGTTCCCCCCCCCAAAAAAAATAATAATATCCAGTAGTATGAGAGTCAGATAGATGAGACTGATGGCTCTTATTTTCCTCCCTCTCTCCCCCTCTCTCTCTCCCTCCCTTTCTCTCTCACTCACTCACACACACACACACACAGACACACACATGCATGCGCACACATATACACACACACACACACACACACACACACACACACACACTTCTCTCTATTTTCGTCGTTCTTTCTGATTCTCTCTCTCCCTGCCAGTCAGCTGGAACCAACACGGGCTGCTCGTGTGACGTCACCGCTCACGGGGGAAAGGCACCCGGGAGGCGTGGTCATTTGCATAAACATGCCACGCCCCCTCCCCTCACTGGCCCCCCCCTTGGTAACTCCTTCTGCGTTCACGGATGCATGGGAGAGCTGGAAAATTGGAGCTTTCCATGTGTGAAAAGACCAATTTAAGTCGGAAAACAAATTTTAAACATTTTGGATTATTTGGATTTTGGCAACTTATGTTTACACCGTAAGGTACTTTATTTATGTTTACACTGTAGGGTACTTTATTTATGTTTACACTGTAGGGTACTTTATTTATGTTTACACTGTAGGCTACTTTAACAGATTAAATAATTAGATATGAGTTTCAAACCAGAAATACAAAAGTAAACACGCAAAAATCAACACATAAATTTCTTCTCTAACTATGTCAAAACAATTATTTAACACTCTATAAACACTGTTAATACAATAATAAACAATACATTATATATAATATTATATATTAATATATATATTATCCCTAACTTAGTCAAAACATTTAGCACCCCTCTATAAACACTGTTAATACAATAATAAACAATACAGATATATAATATTATATATTAATATATATTATTTCCCTAACTTAGTCAAAAAATTTATAACACTCTATAAACACTGTTAATACATAATAAACAATACAGTTATATAATATTATATATTAATATATATATTATCCCTAACTTAGTCAAAACATTTAGTTGACAACTCTATAAACACTGTTAATACAATAGTATACAATATATTATATATTCATAAATAATAATATAATATACATTATTGTTATAATCTAATTTTCAGTGCAACAGAGAAAGACGTTTTTTTCAAAACAAATGTTCTTGCTGAGTGAACCCAACATATTTGGTGGGTTTGCTTTTAACAACATGTATTCGTTTTTGTCCGGTTGTACCTGAACGCGACGTACATTTGCATAAAACACACCACCTCCCAGCAGTTTGAGCCAATGGGGGGGGGGGGGCAGCAGCCGGGAAGTCCCGCCCCCTGAGCCGAGCTCCTTCCGGCCCCTCTCTTCTTCTCTCACGCTGTCATCGAACCGGAGAGGCTGGAACAACAGCGGTGACCGCGCGCTTAGAAACAGCCCCGCGGTCCCGCCAGGATGCTGCTTCTGTCTTATCTGTCTCATCTGTCTCATCTGTCTTATCTGTCTTATCTGTCTTATCTGTCTTGTCTGTCTTATCTGAGAAATGTGGGGAAAATTTGCATATTTTAACCCACAACGTGACAGGACTGGAAGAGTCAGAATAAGCAAGTCAAACAAAAAAAAGCGAACACGTGCATCAGGTGTCGCGTGGGGGCGAGGGACACGGTCACGTTACACCGCTGACACTATGCTTCATAGTAATAATACAGGCTGCTGCGGTAGCGATGCAACCTCCATGGTGCGTTTTATCAGTGTAAGCTGAAAAACGAGATTAATAAAGGTGGTTTTTTTGGTTGTTTTTACTCACACAGCAACTATATACTATGAAATCTTTAAATAATCACATTGAATGTGGTTCAGTTGTGTTTAATATTATAAAAATGGTGGCCCAGCCACGGTTGGCCTGTTTTTCTGCCTGTTAAATGTCCCTATCTGCCTCTCGCGCGCTGAAGAAGCACATGGCCCCGGCACGTGCCGGCTGTTGCCTACCGGCGACCCTGCTGCGTCTCGATTGGCTGAATCTAGGTCACTCGCTGCCTCTCCTGGCCTCCTATTGGTTAAAAATAGGTCACAGTCTCCGCCCATAGGCTTCCCCATGCTACTGCCGCGTGACAGTCCGTGTTGAGG
>NC_045746.1:23742314-23757640 GCF_008692095.1 Etheostoma spectabile | reverse complement strand
AGAGGAGGGAACACAAAGGCAGTGGGCTGATTGTGTGGATTAGTTAAAAAGAAATCACATTTATTTATTTATTTTAATAATTTAACAACGCAACAATTTTTTTTTTTTAAATACAAAAAAAATAGAAAAAAATAAAGAGCTGTAAAACCGCAACATGACACTATTAAAAAATAAATACAACATTTTCAAAACGTGATAGGCTACTAAAATGTCAGACTGTTCTTGATTGTTGATATCAGGCTGTTCTTTGACATGTTAAGACATGTTACGGTGCCCAGCCTTGCTTTTATTATGCTGCTTATTTTGTTATTGTTATGCATGTAATGCTTGTTCTGCATGCCCCTGAGTTGCATGTTTTACTAACATGTTAATAAAGCAAAATATGAAGTTACATAGACATGTTGTTGCACTACATGTTTGTCATATGTCTGCACCTTGTCCTGTATCTGGTTCTGAACCTGATTTTGTATCTTGTTGTTTGCACCTCATGTTCATTCGTTCATTCTTTTGTTTTTTTGCACCGGGGAGCAGATAAATAATGTTCTTTTCCTCTTTTTTCCTCTCTTTTTTCTCCTCACTATAGATGGATGACAATAACGTCTCCCTTATCTTATAAAACATACCAGCATCCTTTTATTGTTATGGATGCTGTGTATTTTTAGTTGCATGTCGCTTTATTGTCACGATAACATGAACTTTTAATCATTGCTAACATGCATGCGGTATGTCTGATTTTAATAACATTTTAATTGTATAGTCCTTATTAGGAATAAATACGCTGTAATGTCTGTCCAGGAACTGCAGCTAAAAATATCCTTTAATGGTTTTTAAATTAAAAACAAATGAACTAAAGATAAACAAAAACCCTTGTGGATAAATCTCATAAACACTGCTGTAAATGTCCTAAAGTGCACTGTCCTTGTTAAATAAATAAGTAAATAAGACACATCATCGTCTTCAGATCCAAGTGAAAGCTAAACTGGTGAATCTGGAACTCCGATAACAGTCAAATATTAACAGCCCATAAAAAGGAAAGGAAAGAAAGGCTTAAATCAAACATAAACGTGCAACATCATGTTTTTTCTTGTTTTTTTCTGATTCCTGAATCAGACGCAGCAGCTGCACCGTTAAAAAAAAAAAAAAAACAGTTCCTAGAAGGACCTTGAAAAGGCTGCAAGTCCTATCTGGTGACAGGGTGCTGTCAAATATACCAGACAGGAATGTGCCAGTAGTAGCAGGCCACGCACACACACACACACAACCACACACACACACACACACCACACACACACCCACCACAACACACACACACCACACACACCCACACACCACACACACACACCCACACACACCCACACAGAATAAATGCTTCATACATGCAACCACTCGCAAGGTTTTTCCACACACACACACACACACACACACACACACACACACACACACACACACACACACACACACACACACACACACACCCACACAAACCACACACACACACACACACAGAATAAATGCATTCATACATGCAACCACTCGCAAGGTTTTTCACACACACACACGGACACACACACACACACACACACCAGGAGCATGTGCACGCTGGCATGCATCAGTAAAATAGAGGAGGACCAGCTTGATTCCTCTACTGTGTGACCAGATCAGCCATCTTTAATTCAATATTTCCCCCTTCCTCTCCTGCAGACATCTTATCTAAAGTGTTTAAATGGCTCCATCTAGTGGCTGGTTGTTGGCATCAAAGAGAAAGAGCTACTTCTTTGACCCTCCTGTTGTCCTCGGGGTCAAACCTGACCCGTTTTTCAAAGTTTCTACTCCAAAAAAAAAAAGGTTTTTCTTTTAACCCCGATTGGCAAAAATCAAAACACAAGAGCAACACGGTCGGTTCCACACAACGTTCTCCGCATTATCAGGGAGTTCTGGACGTTATGTTGTATTTCTACAGCATTTGGAGAGAAAAAAAACACAGTTTAAATGGTTTAAAAAACATTTCCTTACTGAACTCTGACAAAAGTCTTCCACGGATTGGAACTTAACTGTCAAAATATTTCATAATTTCTGCTTTTTAATAACTAAGGTATAAAATCATATGAATGAGGTTTATTGATCGTGAATTTTGGAAAAAAAAAATTGGAGAACATGTGTTAATAGGTTGGTTTAAGGGGTGTATATACTGTTGTAGCTAAGGGGGAAAAGCTTAGAAAACGTTGAATGTAGCAAGAAAAAATTATATTAAAGAAACTTTAAAAAACAAAGTGTTTTCAGTTTCCACCCGGGAGGACAACACAAGGGTTAAACAGGCTTTTAATTGACCTGCTTGCACTTTTTAAGTTATGTATTACTTTGTGATTTTAATTGTCGACTGTGTTTGAATGTGCATCATCTTCTATGTTTTATGCGAAGCACGTTCTGTTTTTAAGAAATGGAAGTACTCACAAAGCACTTCAGTCAATTTAGTCAAGTACATTTACCTAAGTACAAATTTGAGCTACTTGTACTTAACTTGAGTGTTTCCATTTTACGCAACTTTATTTCTACTATACTACGTCTCAGAGGTATATATATTGTACTTTTCTTCCCACTACATTTGTTCGAAAGCTTTAGTTACTTCCTGTCCAGTGATTTCCATCTTTTCTGATGAGCTGAAGGATGTCAATGTGTTGAGAAAATTCTCGCGCTTCTTAAGTTTAATAAAGTCGTTAAAAAGCATCTCGGATCCACTGGAAAAGACATCGCCACGTAGTTGAAAACCGGCCTGGTTTTCCATCTTCACGTGAAGTTGACTTCCTAGAGCTACGTGGTTCTGATAGGACAGCGACGCCAGAAACGTGATGATCTCAGAGAATATGATGCGCTGCTGACGATCAACCCTCCCGGGGTCCTCGGGGCAAATTCGACCCCTTTTTAAAAATGTCTATCACAAATATGGCATTCTTTTTAACCAAATCACCACATTTAAACCTCATTTATATAGAATTATACCTCATATTTGAGTTAATGAAGCAGAAATGATGTAATGGTTGAGACCAGAGGAACGTGTGTTGAGTATGATGAGTTTAGTCAGGATTCTGATTTGAAACTATTTCAACTTTCACCCAAAATTCAATGAACGTGATCAGTTGTATTTGCAAAGAGCGTTGCATGAAATCCGTCATTTTCTGTGGTGATTTGGTTAAAAAGATGCCATATTTCTGATAGAGACCTTTTTAAAAAGGGGTCAAATTTGACCCCTTTTTAAAAATGTCTAAAATGTTTTTCCTTTTTATTTATTACCACCAAAATAAAACGCATGCGTTCAAATTATTGACCTAAAGGACCGTTTCTTCAGTATAAAGAAGTATTTCTTTTATGAAAACCGTGTTTTTTCTGGAGAGATATTTATTTCACTTTTTAAAAGTATTGAGTTGAGGCGTTAAAGCACCGTAACTGAAATCCTATTCGCCTTCTTTGTATGGGGCTTCAGGAAGAAACGGCATGGATAGATACAAGCATGAGAATTTAGGAAACGGGTTGTGTGTGTGTGTGTGTGTGTGTGTGTGTGTGTGTGTTGTGTGTGTGTGTGTGTTTTAAACTCACTGCTGTGGTTAGCCAGGAATGAAAAGCTGCCGTGTCCCACACAAACACCCCTGCTACAACTAATTTGTCTTTTTCTACACAAATTAAACGGGGTATGAACAACATAAGCACCATTACTCCATTTTCCTTAGAGCTTCAACGTTTTTTAGGCCAAGGACCCCTTCACTGAAGGAGGGACGGAGTAGGGACCCCCCCCCCCCCCACTACATATATTGCATAAATTAAGTTGCATATTAAACTGGGCATACAACATGTAGGGCAGCCTAAACCTTTAACATACAGTATATAAACACAAAGTATATCACAGTATATATAATATATATATATATATATATTATATATATATATATATATATATATATATATACCATACATACATACATACATACATACACACACACACATACTGTATATAAGCTATTAAAACAGCCAAATTGTTGGCATGAATATATAAATCATGTTTTAATGTTAAATAATCATGGCACAGTGGGTTAATTATCTGAGCAGCCAGTAAGCCTATCATCAGTGAGATTTATTTTTGCTAATATGTTAGATTTATGTTAACCCTTTTCAATTTGTGAAAACTCTTAAAAATCATTATTTGGAGGCCCCCCTGCATTGACTGAAGACCCGCTACGGGTCCCAGACCCCTTGTTGAAGATAAAGGGTATAAATTGAGTTTGGGGCAGCTTGAGTGATTTGCTACAGACATGTTAAAAATTTGTTTTGTTGTTCGTAAAAAACAACAAAACAAAAGTTCTGTAGTTTTGGAACAAATTTATATTTTCCCAATCCTGGAAAGAACCATGGCATTTGATAGTCCTTTAATTGGATTATTGTGAATTGTCAACAGGATGGCATCCAATTCCAAAAGTTTTTTTTATAGAAAAAAAGTATTTATTTAAATTGAGCTTCTCTTTTCAGGAAAAAAGAAAAAAAAAAAGAAGCTTTTTTTTATATCTTAATCTTTTCTATATCTTCTATAACTAAACTACACTGTTCTATCCTGGAGGTAAATTATGGAATTTGTCACCCTTTAAAATAATTTCTTACTATGAAGGAGCTTTTAACAGACTTAAACCAACAGTATCATTTCAGTTTTTTTTTTATTTGAGGGTTTTCAACAACTCACTTTTAGGCAAAGAAAAGGATAGTAATTTAGTAATAATATTACATGTTTTAGTTTTACAGAAAAAAGAAAAAAACACGTCTGGACAGGACCTAAGTAATGAACTAGGTGTACACGCTTTTGTTACAAAAATTGGGCATAACTGTGGCAATGAGGGAGTGGCAGAAGGGATACAGGGAGGGGAAAAAGAATATCACATCGATACATATATACTCATCCCGCTGTTTTACAAAGATAGTCCCCAACTCGCTCCCTCCCTCCCACCCATACAATACCAACGAGAATAAAAGAAATACTTGGAGTAAAAAACGGCAAAGAATCAATATATAATAAAATATAATACGAATTGTACAGTACACTCCCGTTATTTCTGTTGTCCTGAACACATTAACAGTTTGAGTCGTGTTTTCTCGCCATCCACGCCTCTTTAAAAAAATGACAAAAGTAGTGTACATTAAAAACAAGGTCACCAACACTTCTAACTCATTTTTTCCCGTTCCTTTAGCACGTCAACTGCCTTTCGCGACCAATAAAGACCCTTTAATGTTTATATAATGAGGTTCTTTAAGATTTCTTTTTTCTTCCTAAAAAGATTAATTTATCTTGAGGGCAGATGTCGTCTCAGTATAAAAAGGGAGCGGTTCTCCACCGGGGTAAACAAATGAACACATACAGAGCAAGAGACACGGACTATACGGTTTAACTGTGAATAATGTGAGAACTATTTGAAAAAATAAACTGGTACTAAAGGTACCTCACTTCTACAATCCGTATTATGCTCAAACACTGCTAATTTGAAATTTCAAAATAAAATAAAAACTGATGATGAAAAGAAAACTGGATTGATGTTTGTTTGTTTTTCTCCTTCTTCAAACGGGTGCTACTAAAATTGTCACATGATCCAGAGTTCGTCACCCCCAGGTGAGACAGATGAGGAGGGTGGTTCTGATTTTGGGGCTTTTGCAGTCCACTCTAATTGATCACCCCCCTCTGCTGCAGTCAGTCAGGATTGTACACAGATAGATCCCGGAGGAGGTGTGGAGATATTATGCTAGTCACACTAAACCCTCCACAGTCTCCCATCTTGTTCTGTTAAAAACTCGCTAGCGCTTGCTTGCTTCTTGGATTATTTAAAAAAAATAAAACATCAAAACAATCTAGTCTAGAAATCTTTTTTTGTGTGTTTTTTACGGACTGAACTCAGTCAGAACTGTTGATCTCTCGGGCTGGATCACAACCGGGACCGCTAGCTCGGCAACTGGGGACGTCAGCTCAACAACTGGCACCGTTAGCTCGATCGGTGAATGGCCGGTCTCCGACAGCGGAGATTTAGGCTTCATCAGTTCCCAGTTCCCGCCGGCCATCACCCCCCGACAGCAAAACGAGTGGCGGGCCAGAAGCTGGGAGTTCCAGAAACGGTGTCGGCATTTGCGGCATTGGAAAGCAGCTTGTTTAAGATGCTGGCCCCTGTGTTTCAAGGCTTTGTGAAGGGAGCTGGTGCGCTTGCCACACACCTGGCACCGCAGACGGGTGTGGCGCCCTGAGCTTCTCGGTGGGTGCCTGGTGGCGTGGTGGACCAGCAGAGAACCCTGCTTGGCGTATGTGGTGCTGGGGCAGATGGGACAGGGGAAGCGCTTGATGGGGAAGTCCATTGAGGTGAGTCCGGTGACTTTGACCGCCCCCCCGTACCACGACTTTGCTCTCGTCATGCCGCCCTTCATCCTCAGCTGGGCCAGGAGCTTTTTCTTCTTGAGCTGCGCCTGCAGTCGGCCCCTCCTTTTCCTCAGAACCAACAGCTTCCTGCGGGTGTCTTTGCTCAGAGGGACACCCACCAGCTTTCCATCTCTCATGATGCTGTGGATCAGCACTCGCCTTTTTTTTTTCCTTTGCTTTTTTGTTTGTCCATGCTGCTTTTGGAAGTTTTTTGAGCGGTAGTGAAAAGGGTGTTGCTGCGAGCCGGAGGCCCCTTGCTGCATGTGAGACGATGCTGCGTAGTTTGACCCTGATCCAGAGTCATAGAAGAGCGGCGGGTACCCGGAGGGTTGGGACTGGTTGACACGCTGGCCACTACGGTCGATGCCGTGCTGCGACAGCTTGTGGCGCACTAAGCTGTTGGAGTAGGCAAAGGCTTTACCGCATACTTCACAACGAAAGGACTTCTCCAGCCCTACCCCCCCACCGTGGACAGTCTGTTGATGTGCTGTCAGGTGGAAGTAGTGGCGGAATGATTTCCAGCACACTGTACAGGTGTAAAGCCTCTGAGAGGGGGTGCCAGATGTTGGAGACTTGTCTCCTTGGGAGCAGGATGAGAAGTAGTCCGAGTTCCCCGAGGTGGCGCCCTGACTGATTGTGGCGGCGGCGGCAGCAGCAGCAGCAGCGGCGGCGGCACCTTTAATCCTCCTCCCCTGGCTGTCAATCTCACCTTTCCTGTGCAACTTCCCATGTCTCACTAGGCTCTGTGCATAGGCAAACATTTTCCCGCACAGATTGCATTTGTAGTTCTTTTGACCAGAGTGCACGGTCAGATGCTTGGTGAGGTGGAAAGGCTCGCGGAACAGTTTGCCGCAGACGTCGCAGGGGTGAGGCTTCTCCCCCGTGTGAACGCGGTTGTGGCGCCGCAGGGTCTCCGCCCTTCGGAAGCGTTTGCAACAAATCTGACAGCTGTACGGCCTCTCTGACCCGTCCCCCGGAGGTGCAGGGCTCCTTCGTCGCCTGACGATGGTGCTGGGGTCCCTCTTTTCTCTGGGCTTCCTTGGCCTCCTGGGCTTTGTGTGGGGGTGGCTCGGGTGGGTCAAGGGCATGGTGGAACCGTTGAGGCTGGACGTGGATGACGGTCCGCCAAGGTTACCAAACCCCAACCCCCCCAGCAGGCCTCCAATGATATCCCTCCTCTCTCCTTCCCGGCCTTCTGAGTTTATATCGCAGGAGGCTGCGGCTGCAGCAGCAATGGCCGACATGGCACTGCTGGTAACCTCATCCTCCGAATCATCCAGTAGGGAGGAGAGGGGGAGGTGTGGCTGCTGTGGCTGCTGTTGTTGGTGGTGGTGCTGCTGCGGTTGCTGGCTTTGTGGGTGGGGATGAAGAGTTGGGGCTAACGGGGCCTTACGCAGAGTTTGATTGGTCATATCACCGGCTAACGTACTCTCCGAGGAATACAGAGATGAGGATTGGGATCGCCTGTAGTCATCGACTCCGCTGTTGTAGGACGGCTGGTTCTGGTAGCGATTTCTGGAATAATCGGTTGCATACTTGTCAGTAGCCATTGCTGCCCCATCATTTGGGTTTTCTACCCTGCCTCCACTGGTTCCCATTTTACTGCCGTTTGGGTTGGATCCACTCCTGCCGCCGCCGGCCCGGTTTTTTGAACTCCGCGGAGGTTTGCCACAGGCACCTGATGCGGCATGGTTGAGAAGAGAAGTGCTCTCACGGAAGCAACGCCCGCAAGCCGGGCAGCGGAAAGGCTTCTCGTCGTGAATCTTCTCGTGTCTTGTAAGTGACTCTCGGCGGTTGAAGGACTTTTGGCAGATGTTGCAGGCAAAAGGGCGGTTTTCTGAGTGGGTGACACTGTGTTGAATGAGGTGACCCCTCTTTTTAAATCTCTTACCACACTCTCCACAGCAGAATATCCTCTCTGGGCTGGGGGAATTGCCGTCCAACTTCCTACTTTGGCCTTCTGGTGGCAAGCCATGGCTGCGGAGATGCCTTCGGAGACTGGAAAGGTGGGTGAAGGTTTTACCACATTCACCACAGTGGTAAAGGGGTTCTGGTTCGGGCTGGCCAGATGAACGGTTGCTGTCCTGGGATTTCGACAACTGTTGGTTACGGTTGGCTACAAGCACAGAGGTGGAGTTAGAGGAAGGGGGGCCAGACGAAGAGGAGGAGATGGTGGAGGATGACTGCTGTTGCTGCGAGGAGGATGAGAGGATAGAGGAATGCGATGGCTCGCTTGCAATGCCACTTATCCTAACACCCCCAGATCCTCCTCCCACGAGGCCTGATGAGGAGCTCTGACTGTGCCCACTCGAGTTGCTGTTATGGCAGTTACCAACACTGCTACTGCTATGGCTGTGACTGCTGTGACCACTGCTCTCCGCTTTCCTCTGGGGCAGGTAGCCTGCCATTGCTTTCTTCCTCCTGCTTCCTCCGCTCGAAGCTGACGAAGACGAGCTGTCTCCCGTCTTTGCATCGTCTTTAGAGAGAGACAGGTGCAAGGGCAGGGGGAGGGGAAGGCCAGCCTCTTGCTGCATTAGCGATGCTATCTGGTTAGAGGAAAGGACTGGAATGCCTTGGAAATCAAAGCCACCCAGCGGGGCGGGCTGGGGAGCCGGGTGGAGAGGGTGCGGGTGGTGAGTGTGGCTGTGTGGATGAGATAAGGCATGAGGGGTCAGTTGCTGCTGTTGCTGCTGAGGCGGTGGAGCTGTGTGGCTGTGGCTGTGGGAGGAGTGAAGGGCGGGGGGAGGGGCCAGGGCCGAGTTTGCCTCACTGACCCCTTGGCCTAGACCCAAGCCCAAGTGGTTGTGAGTGCCTTGCTGGACGAGGAACTGCTCCAGGCTGCTGTTGGTGGGGACACCAGACAGGAAGTACTGGTTGGCAGCAAGCATGCAGCTGAACTGCTGGTGGAGGCTGCGGGGATCCGACTGGCTGACTAAGGGGACCGCAGTGCTGCCAGAGGGGTTGTTGGAGGCCGAGGAAGAGGTAGAGGGAGAGGCTGAGGAAGAAGTGGGACCAGTGGAAGGCTGAGGGACAGAGAGGCCTGGATGCAGCGGTGGAGGTGGGGGTGCAGGTGTAACAACTCCACTGCTGCTCCCGCCAAAGTCAAAGCGGCCCATCCCGGAGTGGAGCTGCTCCTGAGCCAGCGCAGCCTCGGCCGGGTGGAACGTCCGCAGGAACTGGGGGTACCCCGAGCTCCCGCTCCCACTGCTGCTACTGCTGCTCATCTTACTGGACTTCCTGGAGCTGTGGGACGAAGAGGACGACTGGCTCTGATGGGAGATGGATGGGGGAGGGGCGCCCATTTTGGCGAATAAGGACGAGGAGTCTGCAAAGGCATTGCTCCGAGAACTCTGGAGGGATCCGAGGCCGAGGCCAGACAGGAGGCTCCCAGAGCCGTCAGCGGAGGGCTGGTGCTGCTGCTGGAGCTGCTGCTGATGCTGCAGCTGGACCTGCTGCTGGTGGCTCAGTTGTCGTTCCAATCCGAGGCCTTTGAACTGGTGGGCCTGGTGCCCACTCAGCATCTCCAAAATGTCCATGGGGTACTTGCTGAACTGGAACATCTTCCAATACTGCTGTGGCAAAGTGTCACGTAGCCACAACTGCCACGTGCACTAAGTCGGTTTATTTGCTGGAAACAGCAGTGACCCCTCGTCAAACTGACCAGGTGGGATTTTCAGAGGTAGTCCTGACCCCCACACTTCCAACAAACTGCTATATTCCAACAAAAGCCGATGCTCAATTTCCTCACATAAATGTATAAATATTTTTACTCTTCATTCAAGAGTTTTTATTAAAAAAAAAAAAAAAAGGTCATAAATAGGCAATAAACTAAATTATACTAAAAAAACTAAAAACTGTCTTTAGTGTTACTTCACAGGGTTCCATAACCATCAGCGGGTTTTTTTAAAAGTCAGGTCAGTAGTCCCATGAAGTGGAGTGTGTCTGTTATTTCAGTGGAGGGTGAACCATCGTCTCACTGCCCTTCTGTCCCCTCCTGGAGTTCTTCGGACAGCCTGAAGAATGACAGGGAACAGGAAAGACACAGTAGTGTCATTTAGTGGCTCAGTGACTTTATACAGAGATGAACAACACTGTTTTGGTTTTGCCGAACTGAGCCTCAAATCCCAGATGCTGAATGTCCCAACGAGAAGTGAATAAACAAACAAGAGACAAGATTTAGCTGAAGATGAACTTTTTTTTTTTGCGTTTTTTAATTTTGAGCTTCAGTACTCATTATTTAACCTAACATGTCATGTTGGCCAGTTCATTTGCTGAGCTGACGATATTATTGATCAAAGCACCTATAAATTCACTTTCTTATTTAGTGATGTTGTTTTTCCTGCATACTGCAAATTCTTTATCAGGTTCACTTTTATGAGCCAGCCTAAACCCAATGAACAACCAGCTACTGGAAACCCAGAACTCCACTTTGTGAGAGGTGTTTTCCTCAGTTCTTTAAAATATCCAAAAGGAGGAGTACAGTCTGGTTGCACAATGTCTTTCTGTCACTGTTTTAATGTGATATAGCAGTTTTAATCACATTAGTGTTTAGTTAAAAAAAAAAAAAAATATGCATTACTAGGCAGGCAAAAGTTGAAGAGAGAAACTAAACAGCATTTATTAAAAATTATAAAACAGAAAGAAGATTCAAATGCAACTTTCATCCACTGGTTCCCATTGATTAAAAGGGAAATATTGCTGCAATATTCAGAACATTTAATTGTGATATTGGTTTTCTAAGTGAGGCTGACTGTTCAAACTGTATTTGTACCTTCACTGTGTAGAGAGCGAAAATAAATGGGAGTGGTGGCTCAAAATGCCACATAACTCCTGGATAACGTTGATGCTAGGAACTAAGCAATGCATAGACCGCCAACCGGTCTTGGTCTGGTTTAGAATCAGTGCTCAAAAGAAAACACTTTAGAGTATTATGATCTGTATCGTTTTAAAATTTTGATTAATGAACACCAGCTGTTTTTAAACAAAATATTTAGATTCTACATCTCCTTAGTCTAAATACTGCCATCTGCAAAAATAACTTCTTTATGAAAGAAACGAGGCTTCTTCCTTTCACTGTAGGCAACAACCTGTCGCTTTTTCTTCCTGACCAAACCATTAGCGTCAAAGAAACCAATTTTTAAGATCTTAATTCTGACCTTCCTCTGGGTTAGCACAGTGCACTCGGCATCAACAACTCTCCCGAGACAGTAACCAGAGACGCTAAACATCCTCATATGTGCCGTCACATCTGCGCACAGTCTGAAGCTTGGCAGAGGGACGCTGTGGATTCATAACTTAAGCTGATCCGGTATCCATGGAATCTTCTAAATACAGCAGTAACGGAAAAGAAATAAACAAAACTGAATTAATGCTGATTTCCTTTTGAAACCTGCGGTTACTTACAGCTCTGTACGTCTGTAATGTGTGAAAAGTTCATCAGAAAGCATGAGGTAGGTAACTATTAAAAAGCTGTTGAACCATAAGGCAAAACATACTAGTGTGGATTTTTGAGAAGAAAGATGCTTTTGTTCACCACACTGTCTTCTGTACAAAAATATCCACTTATAGCAGCGGTTTCTTATCATTCTGACCATCAGATAATTCTACAAATGAGACGGTCAAGGAAGAAAGGAAGCATTTTCGACAGACATACAATAGGGCTGCAGGCCGCTTAAGAACAAAAACAAACATTTGTCAAGTATAACTTTCACAAAAAAATCACACTCTCCAAACCCCAAATCAACCAACTAAATATTGCTCAGTTCCCAACTGTCCAACTGGGACGGACTGAAATTAAGGAATCCAACCGCGTTAAAGATTTGTTAAAAAATGTGTGTGGCATTGTAATTGAATTACATACATACATCCATACATACGCAACAATAACAAGCTAATAAACCGCAACACAACAATATAAATGTCAGTTTTAAAGCTTTAGGATTGATCAATTCATTTTTCAGAAAGCAGCATGAGGCAGCGAGCAGTCGAACCTGCCTCAAACGCTGCCGAGTTTCATTCCACCTCTGTCCCAGGAAGAAATAGTTCACACCGGTTACACCAGTAGGCCTGTAACAATTACTACATTACTTATTTTTTTTTTACGCAATTGCCATTTGTTTGTTTAACCGCAATGAATTGCTAAAAAATTAGCTAAGGTCCTAAGGGGTTTGACCGTTGACGGTAATTGCCAGTTTTATGTTCATTTAAGAAGATGGAGGTGTGTTAAAAGTCACAGGCTGTGTACTTGTGTGTTAACATTATCTGGGTCACAAGACAGTGATATTACCAAAGATGTATCTGGGATTCATTCAGAACTTTATTTGTATGAAATAGTAATACATGAATAAAGATTTTTGAAAATTTGACTTAAAGAGACAATTACATTGTTAATGGCAATTGTTAAATGTCATTTGCATTCACAATTCATTGCATGGTATAATTTGGGATTTGTTACAGGTAAATGCAGGTTAGCTGGACAGAAAACTAGCACAGTAGAGTCGGTAGCTGATCTTACCGATAAGTGCTCTTTACCCAGACAAAAAGGGAAGAAAACTAAACATTGGATGTGCTGATTGTCGCATTAAAAAATAAAAAAAAAATAAAGACTCAGTTCTCAGTGGCACATGAGCCTCCCAGCTGAAGTGTCCCGTTACCTGACAAGGGGAAAAATACAAAACTTTATACCTGAAGGACTCCGCAAACCATCAAAGCAAATAAATAAATGTTAGATAGTGAGTAGAAATAAAGAGCCTAAATGACAGTCGCATTAGTTCATTTTTTTAACCGATGTTTAAGTACAGCTGACATGAGGGACGCACCTGTAACTATAACCTAAAATTTGATTTCTTAATGTGACAAAAAAATATTTGGAGGAGAGTCATTTTCATTATTTCTCATTGAGCTTGTTCTACGATATCAACGTAAAAAAAATTAGGGAGTTAAACAATTAAACAAGTAGTGCATCACTAAGGAAACAGGATCTATACAATTAAGAGGCCAAAAGCAGGACTCTGAATGAACTTATCTGTACGTAATAGGATAGTTGTGGCTCCTCTTGGCGGCCCTACACCTCATTAAGAAACTTTAAAAATGTTTTGCATGCATTTAAAACTTTTTTTTAAAAGAAAAACTACCTTAAACCAACGTTATATGTAGCATTAGTATCCGTGATCACGTTTTAGCTTCTTAAGAGTCTAAATCCAATGATCAGTTTCAGAGGTTATTAAAAAACTTTCATCGTGAGGGAAGAGGAAACTTGTCAGTGACTCTTTTCCAACACAAGATAGAACAAAAAAATTCCCAACTTGTCACATTAAAGCTCCACGGTGCACAGCAGGTATCTCAACCCATTAGTCCATTTTCAGGTTCCAGACATCTCATAACCAAAACAATTACAGAGCTGTCAAGTTGTCAGGTATATTGAAGTACGACATACTGCAGAGGAGCTCAAAAAGGTTCAAAATTCTAGTGCCAGAATATATTATTTCCAGCCTATTTACTTTTTAAAATTTCAATGTCATGTTCTTGGAAAATGCCCCGTGACCCTGACTGAATTTATATTAAAAAAAAGGATACTCTACTGTTTAACTTAGGCACAGATATACATTGTATTTCATAATACTGACAATTACTTGCATATATTTGGATTAGCACATGATTGATGTTTCTACAGTCGCAACAAAATATCGAAATACCCTGTTTTTAAAGTCTTTGTTTCTTCTTCACAAACTCGGTGCTTACTTGCATTCAATTTGTTGTTGTTGATTTAGGACTGTTGTAATTCTTCATTATACAAGTTCTTTCTTTCTTAGGTAGGATTCCTTCTATAAACCTTGGGGTTTCCTAATCTCACCTGCACAATTTTTAGTTTATTTTCTTGCGTTACTGCCGTCTTGATTTTATTGAGCAAAATAAAGGATAGACAAAGATACATGATTCTTATTGTTCACTTTTTTTTTTTAAATGATAAAAAAAATTGGAAATAACTTTTACACACGCACACACACACACACACACACACTATGTACTGCTGATTCTGCATCTCTGTTTGTCAAAAGCTTGCTCAGATTTGTGCATAGTTCAAAAATCCCATCTCAGCTGAATATCCTTCAAACCCGTATTGTTATGTGGGTAAGTTAGCATCAAGCAGCCTGGGAGGAGAGCACTAATGACGAACTGAAGCTAATTATGCAAACAGTTACTTTAACAATTTGGAGGAGCGTGTTTGCATGTTGTTTCCATCTTACCGACTGATTCCCAGGTCTGGAGCTCCCTGCTGGACCGCAGCTGTTGGGGGGGGCGGAAATGTCTGCTCTCTCCGCTGACTTCAGGTCGACAGCCTGAAACAGATGTACCGATGACAGAGCAGGTTAGACGGATACAAATTACTGTTATCACTCACTCACTCACCAGCATCTGCTAGCTAGCTAGCATCCATAAATCACTCAACTAGCTTAACGTTACCTTAAGAAACTACCGAAATGCAGCACTAGCTAACGGTCGTGAAATCAAAGGTTGTGGGCCTTATTTAAAACAGTGACACATACAGTGTGTTTTAAATTAAGCTATAATGTGTGTAACAGCGGTAAAAAAACAACAACTGATAAATATGACTAAACTGACATAAAGGATGTAACGTTAGCTCTATCCCGGTTGCATAGCATAGCATAGCGCTAGCATCGCTAGCAGCTTAGCTGTGCTTAGCTTGGTTGCTAGCAAATTAGCCAACATACCACTGTTGGAAACTGCTTTTGTTTTTTTTGTGTTTTTTTTTACCTTGTAGTCCAATATGGATAGGAAAGAAAAACTCAGAAACATGGGAGCAAAAGTGTGAAAACATCGAGCGGGGAGTGCGCCGTGAGAGCGACGTCCCTACTGCCCGACAGCGGGGCCT
>NC_045746.1:23734814-23737314 GCF_008692095.1 Etheostoma spectabile | reverse complement strand
GAGTTCACTGTACAAAGATTTTACAACGATTTTACGTTGAAGGCCCGGTCACTCCAGAACGCAGCACAGTGAAGTGAACCCGCACGTCAGACATAGTCGCTGCTCGCTGGGCTAGCTGGTGGACTACTGCTAACGAGCTAATGGCTAACATGCTAGCAAGCAAGCTAGCGCTAGTTTGACACACAGCTCTCTGCGCTCCTTTCTATTGGTGTTGTCTCCACGCTGGCTTGTGGTTCTCAGGATTTCTAAATACTTTCCGTCAATAAAGTGTTTTTTTATTAAAAAAGGGATAAAAGGTTTCGGAACCAGCAAGCTTTTTGCTGACTGGCGGGGTGTTAGCTCAGTTGCAAACGGGACAATACGTTGAATTCATCAGTAGCTGCAATTTCATTTGAATGGATTTCGTTAAAATGCTGGTGTGACTGGGCCTTTTTGACAGCAGCTTGTGTCCATGTAGGTCTTCTTTCTTTCGATTTGATTTTTTTTTTAAGAGTAAATCAAGCCATGAAGGCAATCAAGTGACAGCTCATTGTACTTGTTTAGATTATTTTTGCAGACAATGTTTGTACTTCGATGATAGTCCAATCACAACTAGAGAAAGGTCACATTTCCCAGCCTTTAAGTGACCAACTGGCTGGCTAAAGGTTACATACGTTACACAAAGTCTTACAGGGCTCAGTTATGTTAATACTATTATTATTAATATCAGGTTAAATTTCATACAAAAGCAACTTGCAACACTTTATCATAAATACAAAGACAAGCATACCCGTCTGTCTCTGCGCGCTCTATCTTCCACAGTGGATTTAAAGACAGATGAATCTCTGTCAGCGCTGCTCGAGGACTCAGAGGACAGTGCAATAAAACTCAAGGACAATTCAACAAATTTGACTCAGTGGGTATCCTTCAATAAAAGTCACAGCGAATACCCGCAGCCTTTAAGCTGCATTCATGATATTTTTTGCTCTTTTTAAGTGGACATTTCTGTCTTCCCTTTTCGAAGAATGGCTGAATATTCTCTTTTGAAAAAAACACAAAGTGACGAGGAGAAAATCAGTTGGCTATACTCACTATGAGATTAATGTTGTCATCCACCACCTTTTGTTTCATGGAGGGGGGGAGGGGGGGTCTGTTTGTTCAGCCCCGTGAGGCAGCCGGATGAGATCAAAACCTCTTTTCTTTCTCCTGCCCACCTCTCCACTTCATCTTCCCACTGAATGCCTCTTGAGCTTCTTCACAGCTTCAGCCTTCACCTCTCTACTCGCACTCTTCATCTTCCTCTCTCTTTCCCTACCCCGTCCTCTCACACTGTCACCTCGTTCTTACTCCCAGTCCGCAGTCCCTGCACTCCTCCGCCTCCGGGGATGAAGTGCAGCTGTTCGATGGTGTTCTGCCTCTTGCTGGCGAAGGCCATCCGCCGGGCGTTGGGGTGGCCCGCTCCACCGCCTCCGCCGTGGCCCCCGTGGGGGTCCCAGCCGCCGTGCATGCCCATCCCAGGCATGCCGGCGGAACCGCGGTCGCGGTCACGGTCACGGTCGCGGTCGTGGCCTGGCGTCGGGTGGGAGTTCATCTTGATCATGTGGTGGCGCTCCAGGGACGGCGTGGCACAGATGTTCTGCTGCGACTGGGTCTTCTGTTGGTGACTGAGCCGCCCCATAGTGGGCACCATCCCGCCTCCCCCCGCTCGGTCGCCGCCTCCTCCGGTCATCAGGCCCATCATCAGCCGGTCCTCCAGACGGTCAGGTGAGACCAGAAGCCTCTCGTGGGACCTGGAACCAAAAGACTTGTTTATTCTCTTTTCATTAATAAATGACGAATGTTAATGAGTCAATGAAAATAAATAAATGTTTTTTTTTGTTTTTTTCATTCTCGTAGTAGCAGGCTAGCCACAGAGCAACCTGGGACTTGTATTTTCTATTTATTTTAAAAACCTGTAAAAAAAATGTATTTATAACACTGAGTGGAACCTGATTATTTTAAAACACAGGCGTTGTGCCGATGTGAGCCTCATTTAAAAAAAAAAAATGCAATGTCCTCCTTAACTTGGGAACCTGAGATGTGCTACCTTTTCTTCACTTTTTGGAACTTGCCCATTGCATTTTGGGTTTTAGCACGCCACCAAGAATCTTTATTGTTGAAGCGCAACCTCCTTTTAAATCATCTTTCATCTTTTCTCTCGTTCCCAGCGGTGTAGTCTACGTGGTACGCAGGTATACGCTGTATACTCACTAAGAAAGCTCCAGGATTCCCATACACCCTCATAAAAATGCCCAATGACCTGCAGCAACATACTTTCCATTATATTTTTAATATATTTTGAATGGTCATCTGTGTTTTTCTTCTTCGCATAGGCTAAATAAAATGTATTTTCACCATAAATTGGTGAATAAAAGTTATCCAAATCCAGGAAATGAAGTCTTTGACGCTAAAAACAACCCTGGGGGTGGACACCCAGACCCCCCCACTATGATATGCCCCCCTCCCCAAAAGGCAGATTCTG
>NC_045746.1:23719007-23734804 GCF_008692095.1 Etheostoma spectabile | reverse complement strand
ACATATATTAGAGGTGGGAATCACCAGAGGCCTCACAATACAATTTCACACTGCAATGCATTGCAATTATTTTTTTCTTATTTATTCCCAATTTCAAATGATGTCCCCAAAAGGAAACCTTGTCAACATCTGTTTCATCTAAGAAGATACATTTCCCTGTTTGTTCATCTCACTTCAATTTTATTGCTGCAACATGGGATTGTCAAGTAGACAAAATGACCAACACATATATCATAGATAAAAAGATCGCTGTGCATAGATATAGTATTGCCACAGAACATATTGCATTAGGCCAATATATTTATATACAGTACAGTATACCCACTACAATACATTAGACTACACCACTGCTTGTTCCCTTCTCTTTAGCGTATTATTGGCTCGTCCATCTGGTCTCTTACCTGCGGAGCGTCTGTGAGTTGGAGCCCCTGCTGGTGCTCATCATGGCTTTGTAGTACTGGTGTTGCTGGTTCTTGGACAGGCGGGACAGCGTGTTGCCCTCCCCGAGCGCCAGCAGCTGGTCCTGGGAGCGGACGCGGCGCGGCGGCCTGTCGAAAGAGGAGCTGGTGTACTGCGACTGGGCGGGCAGCGGGTACGGGTTCGGGGTGGAGGCGGGGATGTGGAGGCGGGGCCGGGAGCCGTGGAGGGGCAGCGTGCCCCGGGATCCCAGCGTGTAGTCTCCTCCCCAGGGCAGGTAGTGCTGCGAGGAGTGGAAGGAGGGCGGAGCGTTGTTGGAGCGACGCTTGGAGTTGTAGTAGCTGGAGTACTCGTCGAGTTCTTTCTCTGGTTGAGCAAAAGAGAAGAAGAAATGTGCAATATGTAAATAGAAGTGCAACGAAAGAGGAATGTACCCACTACAATACATTCTTCGACTCTTATCAACTAAGAGCATGCTGCCGGTGTACCAGGTATGCATTAGAGAACACTTGGTTTGACGTCTAAAATATAAAAAAGTTAAATGTGCCCATGACAATTTCCCAGAGTCCGAACTGGTGTCTTTAAATGCTTTATTTCCAAATCCTAAATATATTTAATTTACAACGATACAAAACATAAGCTGTAAAGGTAATCATCTACAATTCTGTGACAAGCTCTGCTGGGTAAGATCATGCAATATGATGGAAAGTTATGAATGGACCTTATAGATTCAAATGTCCAACATCAAGACGGAAATTTGAACATCAAAATAAAAAGATGAGTAGAGACAGAATGGCAGAAAGAACAGAAACACAGAAATTAAAAAAAGAAATATGGCAGAAAATATGGCAGATTGAGGCAAAACACGGGGGAAAAGGATGAAGTGAAACGAGAATCAGACAATTGCAAAGGAGGTCGAATGAAAAAAGAAAATGTCACTTGTTTGGCAGGGAAGGGGGGTGAAATTCTTGGGAAAGAGAAGAAGAGCACGGCTGAGAACGAAAGGTGAAATGGAGGTGATCGTGTCAGAGAGGGACAGGAAAGGAAGACGGAAATGAGAAGAATGTATAATGCAAAAAGAGAGATTCACTGTATATCGCATGAGGCGTAAAAGGTAAAAGAGAAGCCCCGGAGCAAAATACAACAGACAGAGTGTATACAGGTAAGTCGTTTAAAACAGAGTGATAAGATGGGCGGTTTTAAATGGCAGGAAAATAAAGGAATACACAAAGACGTGGTGTGAACAGTTAGCGAGGTTCATTAATAGTTAAGTTTCTGTGCTTTCTGCTCTACAGCCTGAGACCGTTTTAATCTTCAAAGCACTTCCACGGAAGCAGCTCCCCAACAGCCAATTTAAAGCTGACCTTTAACCAGCCACCTCTCTACCTCTTCCTCCCCTCTTGCCTCGTCTTTTCTTTGTCTGCCAGGTCTTTTCCACTCCTTTCTCCTCTCCTCTGGTGGGTTTCTTTGTCTCTTCCACGCCTTTTCTTTCCTCTTTCCTTTTCCCCTCTCAAGGTTTCCTCTGTCTCTTTTTTTTCTTCTTCTTTCTACTACTATCTTCTCTCGCGGTTTGTCTCATGCCCTCTCTCTCCCTCTGTGTTTACTCCCCTCCTGTTAGGCCAAATTACGTGGAGGTTTCTCCCCGGCTGCTGACGGCAGACAAAGAAGCCTTTATCAGGGTCCTTTCTGCAGCGCCGTACGGGGAAGTACATCAAAAGGACCAGGTTTCATACAATGGCTGGCGAGAGGCTGTAGTCCCCGTCTTTGTGTCACAATCACAACATTTCAGTGTGAAGAGGCGTTTCCTCTAGTCTAAATGGACATTCAAGATGTTTTTCTGAAAAATGCACACGCATTTAATAATTAGACATGTAAAAAAAAAAAAAAAAAAAGGAAATGCGCTTGCTTTCAGTGCAACTGTGATTCAGCCTGGGTCTGAATTACAGTTTTCTGTTGAAGCGGTTTTTGGTTGGTTTGGAACCAACGTTATAATAGTTTAGATTTAGAAATTGCTCATTTTCAGAGTGTGTTTGTGAGTTTGCTTTCAGTTTTTTTCAGGGAGGTTAAGTTTTACTTTGATTTTTTGATAGTGCCAAGTATTATGTCTCAGAAGTGTGCAGCTACATATGCATACAAAATACTTTGTTGGAGAATAACCATGAATATAAATATTGAATCTTTAGGCTACCTTAATGTCCAAAGCAATTACGGCACAGCGCCATCTCCTGGACCTGGGGTTCACTGTCAGGACAGTTGACAGAAGAACATGCGGTCTCCTTTTTTCAGTCGTCATATAGATAAAGAACTAGATCCGAAATGATTTAAATTCATTTTTTTTTATTGTACTTGTTTTTCAAACTGGCTTATAGTTTAAGTTTCACTTTATTTAAATTATTTTTCACTGCTTATTTTTGTTTAGTACAAGAACCCTGTTTGTAAAAAACAGAAAAAAAGGAAGAACTAGAGTAAATAGTGAGTATTTAGGCTTGCATTTAGGATTTGAGCAGTTGGACTTTATAGCCCCAATGACAGAGAGAGCAGAGGGAGAAAACAGTGCTACCTGCAGAATAGCAGTGCATGATATATTGACTCAATCACGTTGCCCAATATCATATTGAGAGTGTTGTGATAAGTATGCGCTTCAGAACGTATAATGATCATGAACAAATAGAGAAGTGAAAGAAAAGCTGGGTTCTGTTCTTATTTATTTTATACTGTCCAACCACAACAACATGTCCTGTTCTGTAGACATGGTCATTGATTGATTCATGTTGGACCAGTCCAATATGACTGTCAGTTGAAATAACCCTTGTGTTGTATCTGTTATGAATCTATTTTCAAGAATTTTCCCATAACTTCTGAAATTTTACATGTATTTAAAAATATCCAAATTAATATTGATATTGCAATATTCATAATAAATATCACAATATCTAATTTTGTCAATATCGTGCAACCCTACTGCAGAAACACTCAACCAGAAAAAACGAAAAGTCATTAAAAAAAAAAACTACTGAAACAAAAAATATTTGAGAAACTGGTCACTATTTACACGTGCAGCAGCAAAGCTGCCTATAAATTTGTTTAGTCATTGGAGGTGGTGGATTAAACAATGCGAAGGAGACATGGCAGAAACGAGGAGGTGAATGAAGGCAGGAGCATCTGTTTCCATCTTCTGCGAGGCGAGAGCGTAAACCATGACGTAGTCAGAGATGATCGAAACCATAAAAAGCTGCAGGAAGGCTGATTAATGCGACAGAGCTGCCGTTTCTTAACGAGACGACGGAGGGAAGTGGGATGACCTCTGAAGGTCTGATGTGTGTTGAGAAGAAGCCTTTTTAAATGTCTGCACACGGTTGTCTATTCAAGTGTTTTCTCCTTTTGATTGAATGGAAATAATAAGAGAGACTCATCTGGACTTTCACCTCATTATTGCTTCCACGTCCACATATAGCCATGTAACACACACACACACCACCATCCATCACACAACCTGCAGAGGCAACTCCCCTCCCCCTGCAGTCCCCAGCAATCGCAGGGGAAGAGAGGTAAAGACACACAGACAGAGGAGAGAGAAGGAGAGAGAGTTGAGAGAGAGAGAGAGATAGAGAGAGAGAGAGATAAAGACACACACAGAGAGAGAGAGAGGTAAGACACACACAGATAGAGAGGAGAGGTAAAGACACCCACAGAGAAGAGAGAGAGGAGAGAGAGAGAGAGAGACAGGGAGAGAGATGAGAGAGAGAGAGAGAGAGAGAGAG
Organism: Etheostoma spectabile; assembly: GCF_008692095.1. Lineage (NCBI taxonomy): Eukaryota > Metazoa > Chordata > Actinopteri > Perciformes > Percidae > Etheostoma > Etheostoma spectabile. The sequence continues at coordinate 23,730,626 of NC_045746.1, read as the reverse complement.
AGAGAGAGAGAGAGAGAGAGAGCCGCTGCTTCTCAAACATCTTTTCTTCCCATCGAAGGCAGCCGGGCCCCTGCAGACCAGCAGCCAACGCCCCTCCCCCTATCTCCACATCTCCCTCCAATCTTTTCTTTCACCGCCTCTCCCTTCATTCTTCCTCTCTGCATCTCTTTCTTCAAGGATGTCTCATATTTTTTCGTTTCTTCCTGCTGTATCCTTATTCGGCCAATCAGCTCTTTCACTGCCTCACTTATCCTTTTCTTCTGGTCAACCAGCCTCTTTCTCGCCATTTATGCTCTGCCATGTTTCCTCTCTTTCACCCTTGCTTTTATTTTTTATTTCCCAGTACCCCTTTTATCTGCCCCTCCTTTCTTCCTCTCTAACTCCACCTTACTGTCCCTTCTTCATTCATTCATTCATTCATTCATTCATTCATTCATTCATTCAGTCTCATGTGGAAGTGCAACAGTAAATTCCTGGACAACACTCCACAAAACATTTTTTTTTTTAAATGATCTAATACTTACAGCCATGTAATCATAATGGATTCCAACAGGGAATTAACTTTTTCTTGAGTGTAATCAATTTTTCTGCCATTGAATCATATGTTTAATATCTAAACACCAACTTTTTTTCTCATTTGAAGTAAACACATCCACAAGAAGAAGTGTATTTACTTTTTCTTCTGGCATGGTGGGGATTCTTTATCTACACACAATGCAGAGAAGTTTGTTCCACAGCAGGAGAACGACGGACTACAGCTACCATGAAGGATCAGATTTCTCCAGAGCCACCTTTTCAAAGCTACAATGTTTAACGCTTGATCAAATGAACGCTGTATATAATTTATAACTTTTGAGATCATAATAAAGAGATCCTCGTTGTGTCATACTTGGAAAGCGACGCCCCCAGCAGAGGGGAAACAACTCTCCGCTCTCCACGGACTCGTATTGCGTGACGGTGCCTCATCGTCCATTCTGTCTGCTAGCAAACAACAGAAACATGCCTATAAGCTGCGGTGTGGTGGGATGCACTACCAACAATGTAAAGAATAACCATAATCCATAATTTAAGTTTTTAGAAGCTTACAAACCCAAAATCCGAGCTTTTATGAAGACAAATGTGGATACAGAAATGAGGAATTGGCAGAGAGAATGGGAAGACGGTGGGATCCTGACACTAACCCAACGATAAGCCAAACAGTACATTTGCAGCAAGCACTTTGTTGCCAAGTGAATAATCCAAATGTCAGCATTAAGATAACTATGTTTCTGTAAATTAGGCTAGCACATGTAACGTCGGACATATTGTTGCGTTAGTGTCATGATCCCACAGTCCTGCCATTCTTCACGTCTGAATCTACCTTTGTCTTCATAAAAGCTTGTTTTTTTCGGTTTGGCAGCTTATATAAACTGAAGTTATGGATTCTTATGGGTACAGTTTTTGTACCGAGTATCACCCCACATTTATAGTGTTTATAGTTTTTAGCCACTGTAGCACAAGAACACTTCCAATATGTGGCCAGGTTGGCTCAGTGGTGGATCAGGCGCACATGTACCGAGAGGTTTATGCCTCGACACAGAGGTCCAGGGTTTGAATCTGACTCGTGTCGATTTCCTGCATGTCTTCCCCTTCTCTTTCTCACCATCTGTCCTATCAAATAAAAGGCAGAAAATCCCTAAAATAAGAATCTTGAAGAAAAAAAGAACACTTCCAATATGGCTTCTAGCTGGTGTGTGTGCACCTGAAAGCCTTCAGTGGTCCCAAATAAGCACTGAATCCCACTTTCTCCTTCCGTCTCTCAAGTCCCCCCCCCCTCCCACATCCCTTTGTCTCCCCCGCGGGGCTCACCCAGCCTCTTCAGTGAGCTGTAGCGGTTGATCTCAGGTTTCATGGCCGACTCGTAGGACGGCGGCAGCTGGGCCAGGTTGTGGAAGGAGTGGGAGAAGTTGGGGTGGCTGCTGTTGTGTCTCATGCTCCCGCCGATGATGCTGCCGCCGCCACCCCCGGGACCTTTACCGCTACCTGAAAGCAGGGAGGCTCCAGAGGAGAGCTGGGAGGTGTTGTTCATACGGGCTCCACGCTCTGGATGGAGGGAGAGGAGAAAAAGGTGGTGGAGGAGGGAGGAGAGGGAGATGGAGGAGAGGATAACCAAGTGAGGACGGATGGGAGATTACAAACGAGGAAGGGAAACAAACAGGAGCACAGAAAATAACAGGGGGAAGGAGTCCAAAGAGAGAACAAATGTAAAGATAGAAAAAGAAAGTGACAAATAGAAAGAAGAAGAGGGAAGACAGAACAAGAGAAGATTCAGCACAAGCTGGTTAATGATCAGTAAACTCAGGAAGTGTCTGCGAGCTCCATGGCGACCATCTATAAATACTATATAAATACTCTGTACTGTTCATCTGAGGCTCCAACACAAACATAACAGCCACATGGAAATACATAGAAATACACTGATAGCATCAGGGGGAGGAATCTACATACACACACACACACACACACACACACACACACACACACACCAACACGGTTTCACTGCAGTTCGTGAAATGCTCACGTTATTTTTAATGTATTGATTTGTGAAAATGGACATGTTCATGTCGTTTCTTTCATTGTGGTGAGCACAAATTTTAATCTAAAGTATTTCGATTTCTCCTTTTTTTTCGTGGTGCTCAGCTCGGGGAAAGGACGCAAGACACGCCGGGACACAATCCGAGGTCTCTGGGGGATGCACAACAACAACGGGACAGTTGTGTTTAGGGAAAGAAGAAAATTGGGAAATTAATTGTCACAAAACGGGAGACGATCCCTTTTTTCGGCTTTTCATTCTACTCGCCACCGTAGTCGTGCTGTTATCACGAAAGATGCTTCTCATTAAAATACACTGGATTGAAGTTTGTGCTCACCAACACGACTAAAACGACATAAACGTGTCCGTTTACACGGATCAATAGATTAAATAAGGTGACCATTTCACATGCTGCCGTGAGACAGGGTTGCACATTCACATTTATGCAAAGTGCAAAAGCATCACATTGATCGATACACATAAATATGATTTGTCTTATGTAAGATTAGCAGTATGCGGGGGGGGGGGGCTGTTTTGCAACATGTACATTATATCCATTACATCATACAGTATGCGAGTACACTCATATTTTCCAAACAGCAAACAAAGGACACGTAGTGACCCAACATGTTGGTGCACTCAGCGGTGACCTAACATGTGTGGGTTCTGTACATTTAAACGGGGACAATGAGCTAAAAGGGACATTTGAAATCGACAAACACATGCTGCCCATTGTTGGATCTTTTGGATTCTTGGATTTATACAAAGAGAACAGGAGAAACTTGATTAACTGCTGGGTGACAACAGCAGATATTAAAAAAAATAAATATAAAAAAAAAGTTAAAAACGTGAGAATATAAAGCAGCAATAAAAAATTACGTGATTCTGGAAAATAGTTCATTTGCTGTTGTTTCCGGTCTTTGAGACACAATCAATGTCTAGTCCATTTAGGGTGGTAATGGTTATTATGAGCTGCGATCTCGTTAAGATTACTGCTGGACATATACTGGCCATTGACCATTGACAGTAATGGCCAATAATGTCCGTTAAGCATCACCCAGGGACCCACATGCAGCACATCGACCTCTGTGCTGTGCATGTTACACAGGCATACAGTGGGGGGGGGGGGGGGGGGGGGGGGGGGGGGGGAACAAACAATGCTAGCTGCTTTATATGGTTTATAAAGCACGAGAAAGGTTGCATTGAATAAAAGCATCAACTATTTGAGCTAAATGTTCTGTTTTTCGGGGTGACATGATACAGAATTAGCCCGGTCATTTCTGTGAGTGCAAGGTAATTGTTTTTTTCTTTGGAACACCTACAATGGCTGACAGAGAGGTTGGATAATGGTGCCATGGAAAGATGAACTTTGTCTCTGACTCAGAGAGCTGAAGTGTTCGGCTCTTGCGTCGTCCCCGTTATCTAACACAGGAAGAGTGGGGACGACACTAGAGAAAACCAAGGACGAATCCCAGATTAAAGTTTTCAAATCTCAGTGAAATGGTGAATGGGTGAACTAGAACAACACCAATTATGTGTATACATGGAAGACCTACATTTATTTTTGAAATCTTAAAAATATCAAAGACTTTTGGACAACCTCCTTTTTGCCTGATTAAGGTCTAGCACCTGAACACTGACGCTTCTTTTTTTATCAGTGCAAGTTAGACAGTGTGCTGGAGTTTCTTTGCAACTCTTGACCCACTCGTCGCTCTCCTACGCACCCGTCGCCTGTAGGTGTGCAAAGCATTTTTCTGTTCTGAAACAACTTCCTTACCCATTAACTTTATCCATTGTACCCTATTAAAAGCAAACCCTTCAGTGTAAACTGCACAAGAAGTAGTTTTTTTTAACACAGCAAAGACACAGTAACTAATCTAATTTGCAATAATGTATGCAACTTAATTATTAGTTTGTTTCTGTGTGGTATCAATTATATTAAACTTGATTTGTTGGTTAGAATTATCAACTGAACAATTGACAATATTACTGCACATAAATAGCACAATTTAAACAGATCTTTTATTGTAATCTGTAATCCAACTTGGTTTTATTCATTACTGTTGCCTTCTTGTGTAATGGTCTGGAATAACTGGCCCTGAAACAACATAAAAAGTTTAGTGAAATCACTCATCACGCTTGTTCCCTCGTTGCTTGTGAGTTTCCACACACCTTATTCAGTGTTCTGTGGCAGCCATGTTAGAAGCAGCAAATTAGCCTTTACGTACAATAACCTTTTGTTTATTTACTACAGCAACGGATAAATCCCTTGTGCTAGCATTGCTTCTCTTTGTTTTCCTGGTTTTCTTGGTGCGAAGCCTGGGAAAACAGAATCAGGTGACGCGCAGTGAGCTCGCTTAAAGGGTACCAACCTAGACCCTGTTTTACCATGTTTTAGTGTCTAAGTGACTGATGGGAACAAAAATCTTTGACATTGGTCCAGTATTACGAGAGATTGCTGCAGTCATTAGCAGCGAAACAAGCTACAATGTAAGTTAATAGGAGAATTGTGCAGCTTGTATTTATCTTCACAAAAGCGCTCGTTTTGCCGCCGATAGGCTCAGAATAATATTCTAAGTTTCTGACAACATTAAGGAAAGGATTTCTAAAGAGAGTCAACCTTTCTGTTAAAGAGTAGGATCCTTTTTTAAACATTAAAACATCCGCAAAATTGCATTCGCTAAAGCCACCAGACTTCATGTAAATAAATTTAGCATCGTAAAACACATTTCAGTTAACAGAACTAAAATAAAACCACAAAAAGTTGTTTTAGGTCGTCTTTCCACTTGTCCAACAATCACAACTTATTTTTGGTTAAAATAAACACATAATATGCCGATTTACAAGTGAAAACATTTTTTATTTTTTTTTTTATTTTTTTTTTTTTTAAAATAGAGTCTGGTGGGTTTAATGCTAGCGACATCAGAGCGGTTTCTGGTTAAACAGGAAGCATGAACATTTGCCCCATAGGGTTACACTGCAGCCCGGTCTGTGGTTGCCCGTCACATTGTTCACGCTTAATACTGGACCAATTTCTAAGATTGCTGTTCCCATCGGTCACTTGCACACAAAAAAATAGGAAAATAGGGTCTAGGTTGAAAAAAACGGTAGTTACCCTTTAAGCCAAGCCCTCTGGTAATATGTAGTGTCAGCTGTAAGCACAGTTGCACATCACTGCTACACAGAAAGGAGAAGAAGAAGCACATTTGGAAGCAGGCTTGTGGTGGTCAGTGGGAGGTGGGGAAGACAGGCTTGCATTAAGCAGAGGGCAGGCCAGACAACTTTTAGCTCCCACTCTTATGAAAGATGTGTCACGTTCAACACAGCATTGTTCATATGTTTTAAAAAAAAAACAAATGGGTGTTGAAATGACACAGCTGTTTTAAGAGCGCAGGACGACAGGCCGTCATACCGACAACAAGACAGACAGACAGTGTGGACAGTGGGGCTGTGGATCCGGCCGCCTGTGCTGGTCCGTGCTGCTGACCACGGGGCTTACCGATGGTAGCAGAGTGTTTGGGGCTGGAGGCAGACCCCTGCTGGTTAAAATGGTGGTGCATGTTCCCAGCTGCAAAGAGAGCAAAGCCGACAAACTGACAACCACTCCAGAGACACAGAGCCATGTGTTGAGTAAGCATATGTGTCAGAGAGAAAGAGAGAGCGAGAGAAAGGACAGAGAAGGACAGAAAGATAGAGACAGGGTATAGAGAGAGGGGGGGGGAGAGAGAGAGAGAGGACAGAGAGAGAGAGAGAGAGAGAGAGAGAGAGAGAGAGAGAGAGAGAGAGAGAGAGAGAGAGAGAGAGAGAAAGAAAGAGAGAGAGAGAGAGAGACAGCGTAGAGACAGACAGTCCTTCCAGGAATTGGCACTTTTTGTTGTTGATAGTTTTACTTTAGTGACACACATCTCCACAATGATCTCTGTTGATTTACACTTAACATTACCTGTCTTTTTAAGTCTTCAACAACTCCGAGTGGGGGAGATGAAAGGAAATAAACCCTTTAATTCTCCATTAGAAGTTTAAAATATTCCGTTTTCATTTTGTCTGTTTGCATACTATAATAACTCAAACCTACTATCCAGTTTTACAATCAATTATTGTGTGCAGGAAGGCAGGTTTAATGTGTTTGCAATGTGCTGATGTGGAAGTCAATCGATTTGAATAAAATATGGACTATGAGTCCAGAGTCTTTGGCGTGACAAAATAAGCATTATACAAACACTCAAGCTTTTTGGGATATCGTTATTCGTACTAAAGTACCACATTATTCTTGAGTTGAAATTGTCCTTGTTAAAATCTAAAAAGGTTCTGCAGAAAAACAATCAGGAAACAATTTAGCAAAATCCTGGACAGAGCTTGTTCTGTGAGAGGTGAGAGACAATGGCAGCAGAGAGAGACAGAGCAGTAAAGAGAGACGTGTGTGTGTGTGTTTTTTTTGTGTGAATTGTTACAATACAAGAAAACAAACATGTTCACCAACACTGACATCCAACTCATTTTTGTCTCATCCTCAGAAACAACACAAAGCTGTCGGCAGTGGGCCGCCTGAGGTGCATAAGAACGACAACGTTGAATACAGACTTGTTGAATTTGCCTTTGACGATTTGTAGCCACTGTCAGTGTCACGATTACCTCAAAAACAAAGCATACATCACTTGATTTAGCTGGGAAAATATGTGAACCAAATACTGTGAGAAAGATCCATCTGTGATGGCAACTGTTAACAAAAAACAACAGCCCACACATTAGACAATGTAAAGATGACTTCCACTGCATTGCACCATTTGAATACTAAGAGAAAATTATAGTTTGTTCTTGCCAAGACACAACCTAAGAAACACGACAAACGTCACTGTTAAGGCTTAAAGTTCAGTGACTGTGCCACGTTGAGCCTTTAGTAACATTATGACTAGCTAAACATCCAGTTTGTTGTCTTTGTAGTTTGCATTCATTATTCATGCACATAAATACTGAAGGGATTCCTGTTGGTACAATGCATCAAATGTGTGGTTGCATTTAGAGTTATTCCCTACCAAACACAGAATAAATTAAGGTGAATCCACATTCTAAGCAATCAAAAGGATTAATAGACAAACTTTCTGCAAATGGATGAACTAATGTGGCTTCCTTTCGAAACAAAGGCTAAGTCTTACTAAGATAGTGTGTAACCTTTGACTACTCTAAAATAAAGAGCAGCGTCTACAATAACTCAGTTGCAATGAATGTATTCCAGTTTCAGTGTGACGCATTTTACTGATAATGACATTTACCATCTGTCTCAATGGGGACAAGACATTGTTCATTTCTCCTGGACATTATGGTGAACGTGTGTAATTAATAAGATGCATGTTTCCTTTAAGTTGTGCTCTTTTAAAATGAAGTACTTACTGCGGTTGTCTTTGCTCTGCAGGATGGGGGTGTAGTGGTTTTTGGATGTTCGTCCGTCTGAGGTGGTGGTGGTCAACGCTGCCGTGTTGTTCCTCTCTCCCTGCTGCACCGGGCTCGACTGGTGACGCAAGATATCCACCAGTGATCTGACACAGCAGAGGATGGAGGAAGAGGTGACGGAAGGGGAGGATGAAGAGAAAGACAAAAAGGTCAGAAAGAGACAGAAAGGCAAGTGCGAGGAGAAGAAGAATACAGAGGAAACATTCAAATATTCACCTAACTCCAAAACCCAGTAGTTGAAGCTGTGAACTGCAGTGAAATAACTATTCAAGTAATTTACTTAAAGGAAAAGTTGGGATTTTTTTGAAGTGTGGATGGATGAGGTACTTCTCCACAGTCAGTGTGTTAGCTACAGTAGATGGCGGTCGGCACGCCCCTGGTTTGGAGAAGCACACAGGAGTACCGGTCCGGAAGCTAAGCAAGGTCCTGCTGTGGACGGGGGCAGCAGCTAAACACATTTTAGACACCAAAAAGAACCTACATCAGTTTAAGTGTGCGCTATATTTGGACTATTTTTACCACATTATCTTGCCGTCAGACAACTCTTTACAAAGGGGGAACTGAAGTTGCTATCTATGCTCTTGGCAAAACCACCAGACTCTTTTATTTTGGTTATTGTGTGACTTTGGTGAATCTGGACTAACTCTTTAAAACACAAATTAACACAAAACTAACCGATCAAGGCAGCAGCACACCAGCAACTCTGGTGTTCTTCAAGGTACTTTTCCCGAAGGAGTCTGGTGGCTCCAGCTCCCCGTTGTAAAGGGCTGTCTGACAGCAAGGTAAAGCGGTGAAAATATTCGAAATATTAGCGTACACTAAACTGATATAGATTTTTGTTAGGTGTCTAAAATCCTTTATCCACGGCCCCTGTCCATAGCCGTACTTTACTTCCGTGTCAGTACGCCTGCCTGTATCTCCGAACTGGAAGGGTGCCAACAGCCAGTAGTAGGTAAAACACTGACTATGGATAAAACCTCATATAGCCCCAACAAATCCGAACTATCCCTTTAAGTATAAGTACTGATGCCAAAGTATAGATTTACTCAGTAAAAGTCCTGTCTTCGTAATTTCACTGAAGTACAAAAGCTTCATCAGCAAAATGTATCAAAAATAAAAGTATTCGTATTCTGTAATATTTCCAACACAGTTCATCCCCGCGTTATATATCACTAACAGACAAATAGAGCTAGCATTGCAACGGTTTCCATGTCTGGAAGTCACTTCCTGTCTGATATTGACTCTTCTCCAGTCTCACCTCGTTGCCCTGGTTCTCTGTTCTGTCTAAATCATCACCCCCAGGAGTCTCTCCACCCTACCTGTCCTGAGGTCTCACCTGGGCATGTTGATGTCCCTGTTGCGGGGTCGCCGCGCCACCTTGCTGAAGGCGATCCTGACGCCCACAGCCACCACCAGCGTGAAGGAGATCACACCTCCGATCACATAGGCCGTGCTGAATGGAGAGGGAAATGGCCGTCAAAAAACATATTTTTTGAGTACACTTTAGTTATTTATAATTCTATTCTGTTTATTTATATACCGTTGTCATTTCATATTTATCCATTACGCACAACAATTTTAGGAAGAAATAATGTATCACCATGTAATCACATCTAATTTATCCCGTCATGTACTATTTTAGGATGCAAATACATTACAAGAACAAACTTCTACTACAACTTTATGATAGTAACATGTATTACTCCTACTACTTCTACTCTTGCTAATCTAAAAATTGGTTTTATTCCAAATTAAAAAGAAGCACTGTTTATTCCTGAAATTCTTTTATAAACCAAATATAATACAAAAACATGAGCATTTAGGTAGTTAAATGCAGCAATAACGTATTTTTCTTTCTTTTAAATAAAAAGAGATCAGGAAGTGCATTTATTAAACAATACATATTTGTTTCTGCTTATGGATTTTGTACTTTTCCTTAAAGAAAGAAAGAAAGAAAGAGAGAGAGATTTGGGGTCTGGACAACCAAGTCCAGACTCTGACCTGCTGTTCTGCTGCTGGAGCGTCTCAAAGTCCGGGTCGGGCTTGTTGTCTGCGTTTACGGTGACGGGGACCTGTGGGTCGGCCCAGACGGGGGAGATGTAGTTGTTGCAGGCTTCCTGGTCCAGCCGGTTCCTCTGGTGCTCGCAGCAGAACCGGTAGTGGCAGGTACCGCAGCAGTAGATGTAGCTGCCCTTGGAACAGTTGAACGTGGTGTCAAAGTGCCCCATCACGTCGTAGTAACCCCTGTGGAACAAAGTGGGTAAGATTAAAAGTCCCATGGCATGAAAATGTCATTTTATGAGTTTTTTTTTTTAACATTAATATGAGTTCCCCCAGCCTGCCTATGGTCCCCCAGTGGCTAGTAATGGTGATAGGTCTGGAGTCTTGTTACAATTCCTTTCTCTGCTTTGCCGCCAGAGAATTTGGTCCACACATGAGAGAGACAACATGGCTTTCAAACAACCAAAGGGGCAGTGGTCAAGCCCCCCCCCCCCCCCTTCTCAATAGCTACAGACTCAGTAATGGCACATACTAAGGAAAGCTCATTGTGGGACTGGCTCTAGTGGCTGGAAATTCTGCACCAAGGCTGAATTTTGGGAAAGAGACTCAGAACAGTATTAGGGGACCACTAAGGTCTACTAAAAGAGACTTCAGATACAGTATTAGGGACCACTAGGTCTATATAAAGAGACTTCAGATACAGTTTAGGGGACCACTAAGGTCTACATAAAGAGACTTCAGATACAGTATTAGGGGACCACTAAGGTCTATATAAAAGAGACTTCAGATACAGTATTAGGGGAACACTAAGGTCTATATAAAGAGACTTCAGATACAGTATTAGGGGACCACTAAGGTCTATATAAAAAGAGACTTCAGATACAGTATTAGGGGACCATAAGGTCTTATAAAAGAGACTCAGATACAGTATAGGGGACCACTAGGTCTATATAAAAGAGACTTCAGATACAGTATTAGGGGACCATAAGGTCTATATAAAAGAGACTTCAGATAGTATTAGGGGACCACTAAGGTCTATATAAAAGAGACTTCAGATACAGTATTAGGGGACCACTAAGGTCTATATAAAAGAGACTTCAGATAAGTATTAGGGGACCACTAAGGTCTATATAAAAGAGACTTCAGATACAGTATTAGGGGACACTAAGGTCTATATAAAAGCATCCAAAGAACACCATGTAAGGAAACCTTTAACCCAAAAATTTCCGCCACTTTAGGATTCTTTCTCAACCTGGTCTATCGTAACTAGTCTGGGTTGACGACAGTTTATTTTCAGGATAATCGCTGGAAAATTGTGTTGTCGTCGTTGCCTAGCTCCGTGCTCTTCGGGAAACAACAACCTTCTAACTGGGACGTTTTGGGACCGACTGGCGGGGATTTTTCTATGGACAAAATACACACGCAACAAACTGGTAGCAAATGGTGTTTAACCATGTATCCAGCTAATTTAAAGAACTTGTTTAACAACTTCCTTTAATAGTGTATGTGGCGTTTTCATTTGCAGGGTGCAAATGTTCCACCAAAGCAAGGTCCCATACAAGGGCCCAGTTTGACTCCAACCTGCGGCCCTTTGCTGC
>NC_045746.1:23697249-23718997 GCF_008692095.1 Etheostoma spectabile | reverse complement strand
CCCTCTGTCTCCCCTTTCATGTCTTCAGCTGTCCTATCAAAATAAAGGCCAAAAATTCCCCTCAAAAATAATCTTACAGAGAATATTTTGCAGAGCCACCGTCTCTGCGACCAGAGTTTGGCACCGTCCCAAACGATTGGGATGGGTTTAAGAAATGCAAACCACCCAGAGTGTTTTCTTCTCCTATCCCAAAATGTATGGGTCATGTAGCGAGACCTTCTACTCCACAGCGGTGTGCAGATAGGTCTGGAAATACCTCATGACTAACATGGTCAAACACGACATTTTAGCCCAAGCCTATTGACCCAATGTCTAACAACATGTTAGTGTTTCCGGAGGCAGTTTTCCAATAAGCTAATGCACATTTTCTCATGGTCATATTTGATCCATTACTATCGGACTTAAAAGCAGCACAGATGTGCCTCCACAAGGCTATGAAGCACTTTACAGGACGATGAGAGGCCTCGTTTTGTAGAGGAATGAACTCCTTTGTATGAATGATAATCATCCACGCTAATGCTCCCAGACTTTAGCAGTGCAGGTCGACATTTTGCAATTGTTTCCAATAAAAAAAATATCACGGTGCAAATCCACCTTCATAATAGCAATGCACCAAGGTCCAAATGCGTCTGGCTTTTAAAAGGAATGGGATATGGCATTGATTGATTTATTGCACGTTACACCCAAAACCCACCAATGAATTAATGAAGACACAAGAGGAACCCTCTGAGCACCTCAGGTTGAAAAAGATTAACCATCACCATCATCAATCCTTCAAAACAGGTCACGTTCAACATTTTTTTGAAAACAACTGTTAACTCACGTAACACAATGACCTCTCCATAAAGAGTCTCATATCTCCTACTGAAGTGATTTCTGGGAGTCATTTATGGCATGAATTTATGTCCAAAACCAGAAATCTATCTGTTGTCACTGAGCAGGCCGAGCTATGATGTAATCTTACAGACTGAGATGACAGCAACATTAGACGAACACAAGTGATGAGCTTTATATAATTTTCTGCTATAACTGATGGTGCTGCTTCGCCTGTACATTGCTGTCGTCAATAGTTGTGGTGTGGTGGTGGAGGGGGGGGGGGGTTACATGAGCTGATTACATGTTGCCTAGCAACAGCAAGACGCCTCTCAGTGCAAAAATATAAGCTTCAGCGAGATCGAGATCAGAGCTGCTGCAGGAGGAAAAGATTCCTGATGCGCCTTATTTTAATTTGTTATGGCCTCCAGTGTGATGAACACATCACAGTGGATGGAAGTACATTTGGGCTATAAAGGAGATGTGGCCCCTCAGCTGGAAGCCACAGCGGAGCTTATACAGCACACCAAAGGCTCATCATTTTAGTCTTTAGAGGTTTTTACCACAAGTTTTTCTTAAGGGAGCATATTGGATTTGAACGGTTTATTTCACTTGATATTTTTGTCCCCTTGCACCTAAAAGTTGTTGCCATTTCTGCAGCGAGAGGACACGGATCCTCAACAGTTTACATTACACAAGTTACTAGAGTCTTGTCTAGAGGTTGTTAGATTTATATATTTAAATCGGATTTTCATCTGCCTTTTAAAAGGTGCTCTAAGCGGTGTTGAGTGACGGCACTTGTTGACATTAAAAGAAAAAATTAAAAAGAAGTATTTTCACCACAAAACAAGGCTAACTTGCCCCTCCCTCCTTCTCATCCCGTCCCCTCTCCCTCCCTCCTGTGCTTCCGCACTGACCCCCCAGGCAGCTAGCGGATAGTGAAGAGATGTTTTTTACAGTGTGTTCTGGGGACAGGCAGCTAGCGGATAGTGAAGAGATGTTTTTTACAGTGTGTTCTGGGGACAGGCAGCTAGCGGATAGTGAAGAGATGTTTTTTACAGTGTGTTCTGGGGACAGGCAGCTAGCGGATAGTGAAGAGATGTTTTTTACAGTGTGTTCTGGGGACAGGCAGCTAGCGGATAGTGAGATGTTTGCTGTATGTGACAAAATGTAGCCTAAAAAACACTTCGAGCAGTAGTAATACTCAAATAAACAGATCCACAAAACACAACCGAACAGGAAGTAGGTGTAGCTGTACCTGCACACGTCCACATCCACCAGCTGTCTGGGAGGTGGAGCCACCTGGGCCGCACCGAGCGGAGGCTTCAGGGCGTCGGCCGTCATGTTCCTCGGCAACATGGTCTGAGGGAGGGGCTTTGGAGGGAGCTCGGCCACAACTGGTGGATCATCTCCGTCCTCCACCTCGGCCACTTTCGTCGCCACTTTGGGCCCGGCGGGCAGCGGGGGCAGCGGCGGCTTGTAGCCGGTCAGGAGGAACAAGGCGGTGCTCTTCTTCCCGGCTGCAGCGGAGCTGCTGCTGGCGGTCAGAGTCCTGACATCGCTGTCAACAGAGCGTCGCTCCGTGGTGATGGTTAACGTGGAGACAGCGAGGCAGAAGAAAAGCAGGAGAACGAGGGACAGGCGAAACATCGCTGTGAGAGTTGTAGGTCTCATTGTTTTAGCACAAAGTTCTTGAGCCATTAATAAAAAATAAAATAAAAAAACAAACACATAAACCGCTCCAAATGTGAATTGTCAGCGTCCTTTTCCAAGATGGCGGCTTCTTGACTTACAAAAACCTTTTGTATGAAAACGTCTGGTGAACTAATCCCTTCTTGTTCGGTACACACGGCACAGGAGCAAAGGCTTTCTCTTGGAGTCCAGAGGATTGACTTAGTTCAAGCAATGTGTCATGAATGTGTTTGGCATTTCACTCCTTCAGCGTCATGTAAACATTTCTCTCGCTATACAAATCCTTCCCTTAAGCAGCTTTTGTAAACATTGAGGTCTTTCAGGGTTTTTTTAGGCCCCGTACGAACTGGCTGTGGAATGGCTGTTCAATGAACACTTTGACAGATTATAAATATAGAATAATGTAGTTGCTTTATGGCAGCAGGTGTCGTATATTTTATTTTGGTCTGTCAGTTGACAGTTTTACAGTCTCTAGGCTAAAATTCTAAATCTTCCAAATAGGCAGTTAGTTTTTTTTTTTACACTTTCTATAACTAACATGAGACTCCTTTCTTATAATGACCGCTCCACAAAAAGAGTCCTAACATATCTCCAACTGAAGAGTTTTCTTGGTGTAGTTTATGGCACAAAAGTTATGATTCATGTAAGAAAGTGCGACGGAAAATGTAGTCTGTAAACATTTAGCGTTGTATGTAAACTTTATGTTTCACGTTTGATGAGCTTTAACAGATGTTAGATGTGTTCTTGTTTGAGTTTGGCACTTTTGTTGTCCTGTTTTATGTAAAATCATACACGGAAAATGAAATATTGGAGCTCTGCGTGTCTGTAAACAGTGCTGGCAGCTTCGTGGATCTCAGCTCGGTTTAGTGACCAAGCTGTGACTGAAATTCCTATTTGCTCACAATTTGCCAATGAACAAACTTCCTTTCAAAAGATTTAGAGGAAGAGAACTCGTAAAAAGGTCAATATGCTCAGAATTTGGGTTTGAGTTATAGTAGAATGGTGAATTTAGAAGTGTGGACGGTGAGTTTTGACAAATGAAGCTGCCAACTGAACATCGAGCAGGATCCAATCTTTAAGAAAACAAATCCTTCCAACAGCTACCAGAGATCAGATCAATAAATGAGCAAGTCAAGGCATTCACAAAAGAGTGATCAATAGCAAGAAACTGGTGACAAAATGAGAAAGAAAAAAGTTTTTTTTGTAAAAAAACGGGAGGCTCTATGTGCGTTCGATACCCTTGTGTGAGTGTCTTTGCTCTGAATTTAGCTTGGCCCAACAAAAGAGAACGAAGGAGGGCTTGGGCCCGGTTCTAGCAGGGCAGCGAGGTTCTGCCCACAGAACAGACATGAAAATGTCCGGATTCATTCGTCAAGACAGAGGTACACGGGGCAACGGCGGGAACTCGACACGGTCACTGCCACAGTGGACGCCGCAGGCTGTCCGCTCACAGATTCGGTACAATCTAGTTAAGACCCGGGTAGAAAAAAAAGCAACACCTTAGAAAGCCGTTCTGTCTTCCAAACGTATGGAATTTCGAGTTCTAGTCACAAGTGTCTTCATTGACTCCCTGAATGTGCACTGACGTGTTTGAAGATCACTCCGGTGAAGAAATCCGTAACATTGTGAGGCGTTTGTAAATGAGAAAAAGGTATTTGTATGGCTGGTGTTCAGTATGGCTTCAGGTTATGTTCATACAAACCTCCACAGTAAATATAAATACAGTGAAAGGTTTTAAATTGCATGTTTTTTTTTGTTTAAGTAGAATATAAGGAAGAATGCAAAAACATTGAAGAGGTCACTGGGATTAGATAAAGGGGGCTTTCAGGTTGTTTAGCGCCACATGTAGGAAGAAACAGAAGACCACACAGAGTGAGAGGCTTCTCTCATACAAGCAACTGGAAGAAGGAGATAGCAAAAGGTGTCAACAGTGTTTTACAGCGCAGACTCAGACGACGGTATATATCTCCGACCCTTTGAGAAAGCAGCAGCAGCAGCGGTGGTGCTAACGGAGTCTATATTTATCAGGTTAGATGTGGCTTGTGTTGCCCGCCAGTCAACGCTGTCCTGCCGAAGCCATCGAGTGTTCGGGCGGCGTCGGAGCAGAGCTATCGCCGACTACCGCGCGCCTCTTCTGCAACACACAACTGCAAGCTGGAGGATCCGTTTATAAAGCACTTTGAACCAATAATGCACTGATCATCGCTTCCCAGTTTCAGCATTAAGAGCAGCAGCTATGCAAACACAGACCGAAGACAATGGATATAAAGTGTTGTTAAAAGAGCTCTTCACTGGGCCGTGATGAACGTGTTGAGATTAAGTAGGATGCAGGATGGGATGCAGGATGTTGGCAATGTGCATGGGGGTTGAGGGGGAGATAAATAATGCTGTACTCTAGCTAGTAAATCTACTCTTCTTACGATGATTTGGTGATGGTTAGTTTCATAGATTTTTTTGCTTCTTCTCTTGACACAGTTTGGCACCTGGTTTTGGTCTTGCTTGGAACAAAAACAGTAGACGAGAAAGGAAGAGGTCTGTAGCCTCACGATCCCGACGACAACAAGAAAGTAAAAAATAGTGGAAAAGGAGCACGAGTAGTTAGTTGGGAGCCTCGGCTTTGAAAGCAGCTGAGAAAATCCCCCAGGAAACCTCCATGTGGTGCAGGGACGGTCCTGTTGAGATCCAAAGTGGCGTCCACCTTTTCTTCTGCAGGTCTCTCTCTCTCTTTCTCTCACAAGTTCACATTCACTTGTTCACCAGCGTCCACACTGAAAGAGAAGAACACAACATGCATAAGGATGAATTTAGTGGCCGGGTTAGCGGGCGCACATATATAGAAGTTTACTCCTCGACGCAGCAGCCGCGGGCTCGAGCCTGACCTGCGGCCGTTTGCTGCATGTGAGCCCCCCCCCCCCCTCTCCCTTTTCAGTCTTTAACCATCCTATGGAAAAAAGGCCTAAGACGAAAAAAAAGAAAACTTTAAAAAAAAAAAAGATGATTTGTCTCAAAGAAGTAAAAAGTTTGTCAAGAAACATCGGATATTCTGTTGTAATTATATATAGATATATATAATAATATATAAATATATATATATATAGATATAATATATAATATATATATATATATTTTTTTTTTTTTTTTTTGGACTGTAGGGTGATATCTGATATGTTGGAGCACAAATATATGTAAATAGTAAAAGGTTTTATAGGGATCATCAGTATTTCAGTATCATTTGATGTTGCACTACTGACTAGAGATGGTCCAATACCATTTTTTGCCTCCGATACCGATTCTGAAACCTGAACTCGTGTATCGGCCGATACAGAGTACTGATCCAATACCAGTGGGTCATAAATTTGATTATGTTTTAACAGCTGTATACTGCTATCCCTGTATGGATGTGATGTGATTTCTATCTTTGTGGTCGGTCTGGCTCAGGTTAAACTCTCAAACAATGAATGCAACAGAACTTTCTTTTATCATGCAGAATGACAGTCAGTTATAACAGAAAAAGAACATAAATAGACTACTTTAATGTAGATTTTCTTCAGGGCTTTATTATGTTCAGTGCATAAACTCCAGTTCTTCCCAATACCGATCCCAGCGTTTTAGGCAGTAACGGTATCAGAACATCTCTACCACAAACCTAAGCTGCTCTGCCAGAGAATAAAACACGGACTGTGATATTATACTGTAACCTGGAGTTGCAGCCTTTACATCGCCATTTCTAATCAATGGCAACAAATTGCGTTACCTATTTATGTTCAAAACATGAATGACTACAATACACAGGTTATTTCTCACGTTTAAAGCACCATCCTTGTATGTGAAAGCAAACTTTGACATTTAATTATTACCTGTAATAATATATCAAACATTTAGTCAATAATCAAGCGAGCTTGATTTAAAAAACTGAGATGACTTAAGGTAAAAAAAAAAAAAAAAAAAAAACTTAAAATACCTATTTTAAGCTGCAATATTGAATCAGAAACCAACAAAGGATGCACTCCTGTACCTCCAAATGGCAGCAAGAGACAACTGTTTTGGAAACGTTTAACACTCAGAAGTCCTACAATGTGATGTCAATAAACTGTGCACTGCTCATTCATGTTTACTACGGCAGCGGCTCTGTGAGGCACACGCAAACACACACACGGAATTGTACAGGAAGTCTGATTTAAGCTGGGAGGTCGGGGGCAATTTGATATAATTCTCTTGCCTTGAGCAGCTTTTGGTACAGCTTCTTTAATGCTTGATCAAACCTGAAATTCTGCTTTAGCTGAGCAATGTATAACCCACACGCACACACACACACACAAAATCAGCTGACAGAGGAAACGGGAGCAGCCGTGATCTGACTTTGATAAAAAGAGAGCAGGCGTCATGACAGCTGCCATACGGTCTCATCTGACAATAGCACAGAGGAAAGAGGGACCACAGAATCTCACAACCCCGAATATTAATGTTCTTACGCTTTTTTACACTGTCATTTTAGAACATAAATAAAACAAAAATCTATTTTATTACAAGCTTGATGAAGCATCATCACTAACAACAAACCTTTAGTCATTGGAATTCAAAAACACTATCGAGGAGCTCCAGTATGTAACGTTACTGTCCGGTCTCAGATTGGTTTTTGTTCAGGGAACATCTTCCATCACAATTATCATCATCAATGGACAACATGATGAAACACTGACATATAGGCCTAACAATGACCTGCAATGATCTAGCTGGTTCTTTCCAAAGCAATAATAATAAATAAAAATATGAGATCAGTCCCTGAAGCGACAACGTTACCTGTAGCCGAAGCATCAAAACAACAACAACAACAACAAGAAGAAGAAGACTCAGAGGCGGATCGTAAAAAACAAAAAAGCAGAGGACAACCACCAAGAGGTGAAAGGCATTTTCTCCCCTAAACCAGGATCATGATCAGTGTGAGTGGCGGGAAACAAATACACAAGAACAGGATGTTGTGATTCCAGGGTTAAAGGAGTTGACCGGAACTATTTCCTGAATCACGGCAACCTAAATAGCCGGGTCCTCCCTGCTGCCCTGACAGCCGGGCGCCACATCAGCAGCGTGTCTCGACCCTCCGAGGCTTTTCCGGCACGCTTCCTCACATGTCCTGATTAAGAAGCCCCCGCTGACAAACAGCTGAACCTCCACCGGCTTACGAGGCAATGAGTGCATTTCCTTCAATAACAATAAATAAAGATAATACAATTGCGAATGCGTGCACACAACAATGGGATACATAAATACATGTATACACTAGTGTCAATGCATGGAGCGTGAGTAAGACTTAAGGTTACAACACACACACACACACACCCACACAAACCACACACCACAAACACACACAACACACACACACACACACACACACACACCACACACACACACACACACCACACACACACACACACACACACACAACACACACACACCACACCACACAACACAACACACACACACACACACACCACACACACAACACACAACACAACACACACACACACACCACACACACACACACACACACACACACACACACACACACACACACACACACACACACACACACACACACACACACACACACACACACACACACACACACACACACACACACACACACACACAACACACACACACACACACACACACACTTCTAGTTAGAGACCTGGTGCTTCGTATACAGTTATATCCTCGATGTTCCACTTCCTTATTCATTTACATTAGTAAGCTACAGGACAGCGTCTTTCAAAACATGACCTACGTGAAAAAGAAAATGAACGTGTCATTGTACCCAGCACTGTTTTGGGTAGTTTTTCCCGGTGCATAGACGATTGTGATTGGTTTAAAGAAATGACAATGAACCAGAGCATGTATTCCTCCCATACCCGAATGCTATGTGGAGTAACCAGACCCTCCTCCAGAGCACTTCGGAGGAGGGTCTGGCAAAGCGAGACTAGTGTCTACATAAACCCTTTCTGGTCTCACTCCGTCTCCCCACTGAGCCCGGCCATTTGTTTCGCTATGTGTGTTTCACACATGGATGGATTTGTCTTGCTGCCCATATGCCTGTAGCTCTGCCTCCCTGCCAACAGTATCTGCAGGAATACCATGGTATCCTACAGTATGTGCACTATACAGATGGATCCCATTTCTGTAGTATACAGTATGTGCTATGCAATGGTGGAAAGTAACTAAGTACTCAAGTTCTGTAGTTTACTACAATTGTGATGCACTATTACCATGTTATGCTACTTTATGCTTCTCCACAACTGAGAGGGAAATATTGCGCTTTTTACTCCACTTACTATTTATTGTCTTCAGTTACTTTGTAGATTAGGATTAGTAATACAAAATAGGGTTGGACGATAAGTAATTATTGCAACTTTTTTCCCCACACAATTTCCGAGTGCCCAAGTGGACAAATGACTTGTATTGTCCCAAATTACACGCAGAGAAAACCCGTTTAGTTTCCTACAATAGGACAAAGAAAGCTGGCAAATATTTGTATTCAAGGCATTGGAACCAGTGGCTTTTGGCACTTTTCTTGTAAAAAAAATGACTTAATTTAATCAATCATTAAAATTGTTGCAGATCCATTTTTGCAGATAAGGTCGTGATGATTTATGGGACAATACTCTGCATCTAACTGAGGCAGACCGTCATCATAAAGAAAATGTATTTCAAAATGGAGTTATTTTAGTCACCGTGTGTTACAAAACCTACATGCATGAGTAATGCTTCCCTGAGTGATTCAAACATTCGGAGCCATGATGCCAGTCTGCAATATTGTGCTTCATTTACAAAGACCCTGACGACCTATAGTTCATGTGCACATATGGAGCAGAACACCCAGAGTTACAGCGACTCAGCACTCTGTAGTACAACAAACACGTGCTTTTTGTGCAGAGACAGTTGATTCATCAACTCAGACAAATGCTGTGTAAACTTGGAGTATTTGTAAAGGCTAGGGGACATTTTCAGATTTTTGGTTTTTAATGCTCAAGTCGTGGGATTTTATTGGGATAAGGCTGCTCAATTAACAAACTAATCAACAGTGAAAACACCGTCAACTGTGAAATTTACCTTAATACCTCCTGTTTAACTTTTTGAATTCCCCTTCAAAAAACAAGGAAAAATAAGTTTACTTGCAAAATGTAAATAAAATTATAGTTTTTCTTGATGACATTGTTTTTGTGATCGTTAGAAGCCGAAATTGCAATGAAAATTCAACTGCACAGAAATATATTAATTCCAAGCAAATTACATTATTTAATAGCAAATTAAAAAATAAGCTTCAAAACGCAAAGACTATTGTACTGAAACTTTGATTATTCGATTAAGACAACCAATTACTATTTCAGTAATACATCAAGAAAAGATTCATGGTTTTTAGCTCCTTAAATACAACTATTTGGTACTTTTCTCAGTTTTAAATTGCTCATATTATGATTTTTGGCTTTTCCCCTTAGCCGTATTGTATTAGATATCTTTTTTTGTTCAGGTTATAGGTTTACAAAGTGAAAAAGTCCAAAGCTCCCCCCCCAGGCGATTACCATCTCCAACAGAAAACACTGTTCACAAACTGCTCCAAACAGATCTATTTATAGTCCAGCCTTTACTTCCGTGGCGAACCTGCGTCACTTTGTAACATGTTACAATGCTCTCCTAGCTGCTAGCGTAACCCGCCCTAATACTCCTGACTGGCTAGTAGTCCTTACCTAGCTACTGCGCATGTATGACTTTGAACAAAGATGGAGATGCCTCACTCTGTAGCTAAAACAGAGAGCTCAACACACAGGGTGAAAAGAGGAGCTGCAGCAATGTGCAAATCAAACCATGTAAACATATTCTTATATAACCTCTAAATACAATTATGAACCTGAAAATTAGCATAATATGAGCACTTTAAATCGTTCTAAATTGAATTCATTTGGACTTTGCACAGTTGGTCAGACAACCCTTTTCACTATCATGTGATCTGTTACACGCCAAACAATTCATGAATCATAAATAACAGTGACAGGTTAATCAATAATAAAAACAATCGTTAGTTGTAGCCCTAAAAGAATTAAATTGATTATCTTATACATGATTATGCATGCATGTGCCATTTCCTGTTATTCATTGATATTGTACAAATATTAACCATATTGATTTCAATCATACAGCCAGGCCATGTGCCTCCATGCTTACAGAGTACTGTACACACGCCGTTTCTCTCTCACTGCTACATGCCTGCCGGACTTTCCCTCACAGGGACACATGAACCCCACATCCCCCCCCGACAGGCAGTGAGTGAGTTAGTGCAGCAGACCCCCCCCCCCCCTCTAATAACACATGCACACCATCTCTCCTCACTCCATCCATCCATTCACTCCCTCCCTGGCAGAGCGTGGGCTGAATTGAAGCATCTCTCTCAGAATAGCAATGCAGCATTGAAAAGAGAGAAAGCATAAAATGAAATTTAAAAAACATGCAAGGGAAAAGAAAAAACAAACATTTGTTTCTTTCTGTGACTTTTCCTCCTTTTTTTATGTGTGTCCCGCGTTTTTTCCGTAATATTAAACACAAAGAAGTCAGTCAATGCTGCTGGCTGGCGTCAATATCGACGCCATCTGTCATCTCCATTTGCGTTTTTGTATATGAATCTCCTCTTCCCCACATTTCTCTCTCTAACCCATCATCTCTCTCTCAGTTAACCCTTCTCTCCTTCCTCTCATCTCTATTCACACCCACCCTCCTGCTCTGAAGCATGCTGGGGAATGTGCCAGTGCATGAGGGCATGCAGCAGCAGCAGCCACAGTATGACTCTGTATTCTAATGGGGGGGGGGGCTGCTGTGAACTCTGTCCAAAAAGGTCAATGCAGTGCCCTTGGTCCTGACACAGTGATGCATGTGGTGGTGGTACAATAAAAACTGGTTTGAAAATAAAAATCCATTAATGCAGCCTAGCTTTCAGATGATAGTGTGGAGCGAGGAGTATTTTAGAAGGCCCGAGCTTCCATTACCTCTCGTCAGAGCGACACTACATGATGTCATAATGATTTTCAGACACAGTTGAGTGATCTGGTGTTTGGTGTGTTGAAGCATCACTACAGAGTTTAAAGTTACGTTCAAGCCGTCGCCAAATGAGCTGCTACAAAGCTCATTAAGTCCATCAGCTCCACACAACTCTCTCTGGATTTCTCAGTTTAACTACGTTCAGAAGATTGTACCGTCCGGTGACTTTCCCGCTCAGAAACTCGAGTGAAGATAATGACCTCTTCTGACATGTTTTTTTTTTTTAATCCTCCTTGGCTACTAGCAACGGCATGGAGGAGGGGTGGGGGCAGTGCGCTGACAGTTTTGTTGTCACTACTTAAAATTCCTCATGGGGGCAACAGAAATACGCACTATAGCTTTGAAGTAGGGGAGAGCCGGGACGATTGAAACGCGGGACGGATGAAACATTCCAGTTTTCTCCGAGTGCGATGATGATAGACAGACTTCCTTAGGTCTGAACATAGAGCATGTTAACCTCCTCCTATCAGCCAAATATCTCCCTGTTATTTCCTTTCATCACGGAGTTACAGCCCATAAACCGTTTGATGGTCAAAAGTAAACTTAATTAGCGGTCACATTTTTTCGATTATTAACCAGGGTTTTTCATTTAAAGGTTTGACTACATGCTTATTTAGTAGACCAGTGTTGTTCTCCACAATCCCAGACTTTCATATTTCATGCTTGTTTACATAAAAAGCAAAACAGGCTATAAGGCATATGTCTTGTCGGGACGGATGAAACAGCTGTTTCAACTGTCCCCGACCTGGGGGAACTCCATGCATTTTAAGTAATGCACAAATGTCTGTGTCGTACATTATGTATGGTGGTGAGACATGGAATAGCAGTTTTAGAAAGATGAAAAATATTTCAGCCCACCAGGTGGGGGGGGTCGAGTTTTCCCATGTTATCCTATGGAGACTGACGGGTTGGGGCGGGTTATTTGGATGTCCATTAGTCTAACCCATGTAATAACCTAGTGAAATGACATTTTCTACAATAGAAACATGATATAAATAGAAAAACTACTTTCTAGCTAAAAATCACAATCATCCACAGTGCATGATATTACAATAACCGCTTCATACGCGCTTCAGGTGAGGGAATTAGTTGTTAACGACATTCCAAAGACACGTCCTGCAACAATCTATCTATAATACACCTTTTGGAAGTACCATTCATATACAGTAAAATATAAAGTTGTTGGAAGATTATATGGCTTAAACTGCATGTTCATTCGTCCCCGCATGCTGTTTCACGTCCCGTCCGGAGGGACGGATGAAACATTACGCACGTCCCACTTTTGCTGCAATAACTCCTGAACGGTTTTGTTCAAAGCTGAACATGCAACTGTATTGACAGATGACCGTGTAGGTTGCTGGTTACAAAATATCAGCTTTCAGTGTGATTCGAACGCTTTGTAATTACGTTAATTAAAAAGTGTTCAACGTCCCGGCTCTCCCCTACAGTAAAGTACAGAAATACTTAAAAAATTAAATAAAAAATTGCTTGTTTTCAACCCTGGTTCCGTACGACTCTTTTTACAAGTAGCCTAAAAGAAATGATCAGTTCACTACTTTCTTTGAAACTGGGTGTTTTATTAAATCTTATATATTTTTTTGTATAAAAGAACGTTAAAGAAAGTGACAAAAATGCTTAAAAAACATTGGGGGGGGGGGGGGGGGGGGAACGGACACAAAAAAGTACAAATATCGCAATTTTTTAAAAATTTGGACAGGGAAAAAGAAAAAGTTGCATGGTGGCGGGAGGCAAACACGAGGGTTAAGAGAATTCATCATCACCTGCAGATGTTAAAAAAACACAACATGTAAAAAACAACATAAGACAGGACGGACATTCTGTTAGGAAACGCCAGCTAAATCCTGTGAGTGTGAATCTGTAGTGCGACGGTCACCATTATCTACATTTAAATACGGCCATTCTAAAGCTGCTTTAAAAGGGTTAACAGCATCGATTTGGAGAGTTCTTGAGTTTGGGAAGACCCGACTAGAAGCTCTGAAGATTAGGACTCAGATGAAAAAATATCCGGAAACTCTCATGACCTGCACTCCCTCGACAACAGTGAAGATTTAGTTGTTACATCATGGACCGGCAGTAAGATTTTCCGATTAACATGATAAAACCTGCTACGTTTTATGTTAGCTAACGCCTCATTTACTTCAAATTTTCACTGACAACTGGTAAGATACAATCATTGACACTTTCTTTTAGGATCTCTGCTACTACTCGGCTCTACTCTGGTCCGACTGGCCTACTTCACATGGCCTCCCCGTGCATAACATCCTGCCCCAATTCCTGCAGACACTCACCACTAGAAAGCTGTCCTCTAACATCAGGAGACTCACTTTGTATTATTTAAGGCGGCCTGAAGACCGTTTTATGGCTGTGTGTAGACTCAAAGGCGTACCCTCGCAGACCCTCTGCGTCGACGCAGAGGGTCTGCGTAGACTGCGTAACTACACATTGCGGCGACGCAGGTCTCTCGGGAGTGGCGTGGTAGCGTTGCATTTCCCCCACCCCCCCGACTCATTTCCTGGTTCTCCTTCTCCATAAACATGAAATCAAAGCGAGGGTTAACTTTTCCTGCTTCAGATTTCCCACCGTGGTCAGAAAACACAGGAGAGACACTTTGTTTCTCACTATAGAGTCTAGAGTCGCTACTCGCTCCAAAGCTAATCACCGTCACTCTTCCACTCACACACACACACACACACTCTCACACACACGCACACGCCCGCTCAACACACACCAGCGCAAGTGTAGACATGAGGCCAGTTATGTAGGCTACGGCGAAAGCTCAGCGGGGAACCTCCGCAGAACCATAAAACAGCATTGGGTTCCAGTCTGAGTTCGCCCAAAGCAGCCCAGTGAATACCTCGCCTCACCCCGAGTGTAGGTTCCAGTTGGTACTGTTACACAGAGTCAGATCTATTGCTATCCCTATGTCATCCTGCATATGATGGACGTTGACAGGTTTTATTCTTTAAATTCTGATGGCTCTGAAGTTTGGTCAGTAAAAACTACTAGAAGCCTGTGGATGTGACGATGCAAAAAAAAACGATACAACCGGTTGATATAAAAAAAAGAAGAAAAAAAGAAAGAAAGAATCACGATGCAATTTTTAATCAGAACAGGGCGCATGGCTAGCTAACAACTAGCTGCACTTTAAGACAACATGGACACTGCCGCTGTATAGTGTTGCCTTTGGGTCTGGCTCTGTAAGTTTGTGTTTTCCTTTTGCCACCGACTGTTTCTTCTTTGTCCCTGCCACTTAATACAAAGGGTTAATTTATGCTTAGCATCAACTACGAGACCTTAACAAATCTGACAAGACTTTGTCAGGCTAAACACAGCTGAACGATTATATGGTCATATGAGGAATAATTACTTTAAAGAATAAACTTACATAACTACTGATTTGCCCCTACTACATACTACACCTCAGATTTCTGAACAAAGCCACACGCACACACACCCACACACGAGTGATACCAATAGATTCATGTGTTAAAGGAGTACTGCTGCGTTAATTTGGTAGACTTGCAAGAGACAGATTTGTTTGAATGGTTGAAATCAATGCAGAAGAGGCTGGGGCTACATTTCCCATAATGCATTACGATAGAATCTTTTGTTAAATCATTCCTGTCAAACGTCCAAATGTCCATGCTCTGTTTCTTACTCCTCATGGCAAGGAAACTGATTATGGTGCGTTTAATCTGTGGAATGTCCCTTTAACATTTACAGTCAGTTCACCAGTAAAAAGGCATGGTTGGTAATCATTTCCAATGTAAAAATGTTTACATGTTGTTTGAATTGGTCTTTACTCTGACAGTAATAAATAATGTATATTAATAATATAATATATATAATATTTTGCGGCACTAAAAAGCGATCATCATCTGAAGCTGCTGAAATCCTGTAAAATCACCCGCCAGTCGCTGCCTCGCGGTCCGCTTCGAAAGAACCAATGACATTGGTGTGTGGGTCGGAGCTGAGGTCAGGGGGAGGGGTAAGACCGAGCCCCGAGGAGACGCTACTTTAAAATCGTCTTAGCTTTTCAACATTTCCAACCCTGCCTTTACACTGCTTCACCCTGATGGGCCATTTCTTTTTCACATCAGATTTTTAAACAACCAAATATTCATATCGTATCGGCCTTTAAAATCCTTATCGCTCGGGCTCTAATAATAACAGTCCTGGACAAAGGTAATAGTAGAGTTGAGTGCTAATAATCCAAAGTACATTTACAAAATTACAAACAGCAGCAGGTGAAACACTTAGCATTATTCGGCAGTATTAGCAACCAGACAACTGGACTCGTACAAACTGGACTCGTTTAGCATGCCGGAGTTTGGGACAGGCCCGGGGGACGGCATCTTCCTCCCAAAACGTCAATTCTTCCTCAAACCTAACCAAACTGGCCGGTGAAAAACTGGCACCCATGCTTGGTTGTACAGTGACAGAGAACAAAGTAACACTGCAATAAATTAAAATTCAGCAAATGAACCAAACAGGGAAAACATTGTGCAAAAAAAAAAGCAAACTATAACTCTGCAAAATAAAGCAAATTAAATATAAATGTTAAATCAATAAGAACAAGGTGAATCACTGTTTGTGTGACATGTTAATGTTATTGACAGCATCATGCACCCTCAGTTTATTACACCATATGCTCTCATCATAACTGTGAAGCAGATAGTGACAGTCACTGTGAATGATGACAATTGTGAGATATCACACAGATTTATTTGCCGTTAGCCGGCCTGCGAAACCACTTTGAATATCTCTCGAAAAGATGATCAACTATATAATTTGTCAATCTGATCTGGGTGATAATTATTCCTCTGCCGTAGAAACAATGGTGTAATTTTTCTTAGCGGCAGCTCCAGAAGGCATAAATAAAACATAGCGTTTTGCTGCTTTTGTATGTGCAGCAGTGGGATGTTGTCCCATCTGTTGAAGGTGGTAAATATGAGAGAGAGGGGGGGGGGGGGGGGGGGGGGGGGGGGGGGGGGGGGGGGGGGGGGGGGGAGGCCTCACAGAGCTGCACCTCCCTCACAGCAAGGGGAAGGTGTCGGTCCGGCAAGGGGCGCTTTCAGCCCTCACGGCACCAGTCGTACACCGCGCCAGGCCTGAGAGCGGTGACTAACCGCTTGGTAAATACTTTTGGTTTTGAACAGAGGTCCTTGGTGGCCGCTCTGCTTTGCTGAGACAGTGACACTGGCAAGCAGAATACACAAAACAAGTCAACAAACAAACAATCTTTGTAACAACAATCACGCCTGCCAAGAGTCTTCCCAGGAAAAGAAAAAGAAGTAGTGGAAAGATACCAGATAAAGTCATCACATGAATTTAATTGAGGAGTTGCACTGTGTGTGTGTGTGTGTGTGTGTGTGTGTGTGTGTAGTCTAATGTATAATAGTGGGTATACTGTATTGTGTGTGTGTGTGTGTGTGTATCATTGAGGGAGTGGGGGCCGTATCATAGTGGGGGATCTGGCTGTCCTCCCCAGGGAAGTTTTGAGCATCAACAAGTTCATTTCCTGTATTCGGATGCACTTTTACGCACCAATCTATGTTGAAAATCCCTTTGGCGTATGTGACAAACAAAAACACAGATGTCCATTGAATATATGTATCACGTGGACTAACCCACTGTGTGTGGTGTGCACTATGATCATGAAAACTCTTTGGATTAACTAAGCAACTACTACAATCTGTACCTATAATATGAGAGTAGTTTTTTTTAATGCTATATATCCATGGAGTTTCCCCTGTATTGATTCTGCAGCGATGCCCTGCTGTAAGTCCCAGAACAAGGCTTCTGTCTAGTTTACATCGGTAACAGCAGGACAGTCGAGTGTGTGATCTGTGCTGTAGTGAACGACACGCTAACGTGCCGACGGATTTGGTGTTGTGTTTTTAGCTGAGCCGGAGAATATTTGGTTTAAATAGACCAGTGATGCTGTTTTTAATACATCAGGGGCATTCGTACTTTCTTTCTCTTGTCAAATCCCTTCTGATTAGTTTGTCCAAGGACTAAGGCCTAAATGACTAATTAAATCTAAAGGTCTCTTTAGATGTTATGGGTTGCAAAATCTAAATCAATTTGATACTCATTGGCTTCCAACATTATACACGATCATTACATATTTTGCTGAATAATTAATGGTCTCTGAAATAATAAATGATGATTTCAGGGAAGGTTCACTGAGAGGCCGCCTCTCTTATGCAGGAACGCCCTGATCACATTCACCCGGGTACACATTCATACCTGGAGGCTGCCCGGTGCACCCACAGCCTGATGTGCTGGCCACTGAGCAGCTCCGCTGGAGCGGTTCTGAGGTTAAGGGCCTTGCTCAAGGGCACCTCTGTGGGGGTAATGAGGGAGGGACACTTTCCCCACCCAGATTTGATCCTGTTGGTCTGGGAAATGAACAGACAACCTCCTGGTCTCAAGCTCTCTTTTTTAAAACAAATTAAAGTTTTGAATGACCCAGGTAATGTAATAACACAAATACACAGCCCAAGTAAACCACGCCTCTTTATCAATTATAAAACTTTTTTTTTTTTTTTAAGCGATATAATAAATTATATAGTCCGCCAATAATCACTTATATTTAATTACTATTTGGCTTTTTTAAACAAAATCAACACTTGCCAGTAATACGCCTTATGACCTTTGCTAAAGGTAGCAATTAATTGCGGTTAAACAAGGAAACCATGATTATGTAAAATAACGCACAATTAGGCACTTATGTAATAATTAATTTCATACTATGTGTTGTCATGTCACTATTCTCTTTCGTTATTGTTAGAGATGGATCGCTACATCTTGATTGGGACATTCCTACTTATGCTTGCCAGTCCCAGTTTAATTGTGTATTACAGAGACTCAGATGTTTTAAACGGTCCTGGTTATAAAAGTGATGCTCCCCGTTTCTTTGCTCCATTTACATTTCAGGAAATGCTTTTATTGGAGTGTGAAGCCTGGAACCAAACCAACCAGCCACAAGATAAATTGTGACCGTAAAACATTTGATTCAGTGCAAAT
This sequence comes from Etheostoma spectabile, assembly GCF_008692095.1. Classification (NCBI taxonomy): domain Eukaryota; kingdom Metazoa; phylum Chordata; class Actinopteri; order Perciformes; family Percidae; genus Etheostoma; species Etheostoma spectabile. The sequence continues at coordinate 23,700,355 of NC_045746.1, read as the reverse complement.
AAAAACCATTTTGAAAGCAGAAAAGTCAAAAGATACAGGACTGTATACATAAACAATCCTAGGCTTCAGTGATAAAACATGTTTTTCTTAAAACAAGGTTGACTTCGTGCAGGCTTGTGGCTTCTACAGGGGCATAAGACATCCTTAGTGGTAAGTTTAGCCCTTTTGTCAAACCACTACCAGCTAATTGTGATTTATTATCCTGGAGACAATAGCAGGAGTTTTTCTTATTTGCAGAAAATCACAGGAGCCATTGGCACAGGAGCAATGTGCCAGATTCAAACAATAGAAATCCACATATTCTGAAGCTGTGAGAGATTTGTGGAAAGCTTGTTTTCCCATTCAGTAGTGAGGTCGTCCAGAAATACAAACAAAACTACAGAGTCACTTAAACCCCAGGCAGCGAAAACAAATGTTTCACTTTGTCTTTGCATAAGGAATACGACTGACTCGTCTATACAGCTGTAAGTCCAATCATGCAGGCTCTGAATGTGCTCCACTGTAATGGTCTACAGTCCCAGCTGACATGCAGACAGCCAGCACTGAGCCCAACCGGGTCGGCCATGTGTCATCCTTGAAACTGAAACTATGTCTGCTATAAATTCATTTAAAAAAAAAAAAGAGACAAAACGCACAGGCGTTGGATGACGCTTTGATAACAAATGTCTCTCTCCCATCAACAATGCAGTGGGGGAGTTCCAGGAAGAGGAGTCACTGTGCAGTACACACACAGTTGTGTTTGTTCCTGAAGGTTTTGAGTGAAGAGAGCTGAGAATACCGTCAGCCATTTGTACCCACGTCCCCGGTGATGACGTGAACACCTCAGACTCTCTGCAAGCCGGCGGTAGAATCCCCCGACATCCGGGGCGGGGGTGCAGTCAAGGCCGTTTTGTCCATGTACGCAGCCCGTTTCCAGCTTGTTCTCAGGGGTGTAGTAAAGAGCCTGACCACCACCGATCAGATTAATCACAGCTGACTCATAAAACAACCCTGGTGGATGGTGAAGCTGCAGACGATCCACCTCCTCCACCACACCGGGAATAAGCAACCATCGAGTGTAGTCGTCGTCACCCATCATGCAACAAGGTAACATCAGAGAATAGACTACACTGCTGACTTTATACGCCAGAGTGTTGAATGCTTTGCTGAGATTTTGAAGATGCAACCCTCCCCCTCGGATACTCTGAGACTCTTATATCATCCACCTGTGATGTGCAATGCCTTTGTCATCAACTTAGTGTATACCGTTTTTTCCGTCTGCTTCCACTTCAGTCAGTGATTCCCTGCCTTCCCAGAATGCCTTTCAACAGCCCCCAGAGAGTGGGCGTGAACCTGTTGATTTTACTCAAGGTAGGCGTACACAGAAACACAAACAGCTTAAAAGTGTGATCATTCAGCTGTAGGGTTATACGTATCCATAAATCACAGCAATGCCCCTCACTCAATCACAGCACAGGTGGCTGCACTGCAGTCTGGTCTATCGAGGCTACTGTGGGTGTCCAGAGGTCTCTCTCTTCCTCTTCTGTAAAGGATCTTTACCCTCATGTTCATGTTGAACGTTGGTGGTGAAAGAGCTGCTCTCAGAAGGAGCTTCGGCTCTTTGACTTTGAGGAATTGACACCAAAAATCGTACAATTACAATTGATTCATTTGATTAGTTGGAGGAAATCAATCTACAACAATCCTGACAACCGAATAAGTTATTTACAGAAAGTCCATCCATCTTTGTGGTTTTTTCGTTGTTGAACTTCTGTGCTAGTCATGGGTTGTCTATAACGGACACCATGTTCCAACATAGGGACGCTCATAAGTGTACTTGGTACCAGAGCACCCTAGGCCGCCGGTCAAAGTTTCATTTGCTGCTTTACTTTTTTTATATATCTGTTAACTGAAAATCGTTGAAATTTATAACTGTTGGTCGGACAAAATAAGCAATTTAAAAACCTTGGTTCTTTTTTAACAACATCTTATAGACTAAACCACTTTTACAGCTTTAAAGTGTTTGAGGCTGGATTTTAATGATAAGTCACTTTACTGCAAGTAAGGTATCACACCAGAATTTTCTTGATGTGGCCAAACAGGCTGATTCTATTTTTTTAGATTATTGTTTGGGCATTTTAAGGCCTTTATTTGACAGGACAGTTGAAGACATGAGAGGAGAGAGAGGGGGAATGACATGCAGCAAAGGGCCGCAGGTCAGAGTCCAACCCCGGCCCGCTGCTTCGAGAAGTAAACCTCTATATATGGGTGCACGCTCTACCAACTGTGCTATCCGGGCGCCCAAACAGGCTGATTCTAAGTGTGTTAATTATAGAGGACAGGAAGCACTTCTCTAATGTACCCTGACTTCTATAACCCGGTGAGGCAGGTGTAGGTGTGCAGCTCTAAAAATCCTGGTTAAAACACATCCTCAACCACACAAGGCCCTGCAACCATAATGCAAGGTGATATCATCCACAAACACACACCTACACAGACTCCTACACGCATGCATGCCCAAAACACACACACGCTCGTGCACGCGCACAACAGCAAGATAGGTAAGGGTAGCATGAGCACCTGTGAGCCCATGAGGCAGCAGTGCAGAAGGGGAGCAGTTAGTTTGCAGTGTTTCTCTGCATTAGCGTGATGCATTAGCATGCATGAGGCAATTATGCTCATATTGGAGCCAGTCACAGCACGCACAGGCGCGCGCGCGCGCGCGCACACACACACAAACACAGTTTTAAACTGCATGTATGGATGGTGATGCAGCTGCTGTATTCAGGGAATTACAGTGAGACACAAAATGGGAGGGTTTGTTGCATTAAGCCGACGCGTTAATGTAGTGTAGGCTACATATGGCAGCATATATGAGACAAAAGCCTCATGATAAAAACCTGTTCGCCTGTCTAACACACACTGCAGCACTACAACACCGACTATATGAAGGCAGCAAAAAAAAAAAAAATACCTGTTTTTCTTTTACGCAGGGGCTCCACAGAGAGGATGCTGATCCTATAGATGCGGCACCCGTCACCATTTTCCCCCTTTTGAAGAAACCGAAAAGAAAATAGTGCCTCGTATTAATTTAACTCAAATGCGGTGGAGATAGCAGTTCCTCCCC
>NC_045746.1:23690422-23697239 GCF_008692095.1 Etheostoma spectabile | reverse complement strand
CCCCAACGAATCAATGGAGGCTCAACAATAAAGCGCAAACATTGCAGTGCCACACATGCGCTCTAGCAGTGAAAATGTGGCACCATTGACGCTTTTAAGTTAACATTATCCGTCAGGTATTGTTACATTAAATAGCATAGGGTCGACTGAGGATGTCATGTACGACACTCGCCGACAGACGTGCCTGTTTTTGAAGTTCCGCACGGTTAATAACATCACTTCAATTCACAATGGGTGACGTTGCAGCTCCTGCAACAAGCAGTGCTGAGAAATGTTGTTTTTACCTGCTGTCTTCTTCGCCGTCTTCGCTATGACTCCTGGGTTGTGAGAGAAAATGTGTCACCTACATTTTTCATTGTAATTCCCAGGTCTGGAAGAGGAAAATTGATTAGCCGCAGTGAAGCCCCGTTCGTCGTTCCCCTCAAGTACAAAAAATAACATTAAAACAAAGCGTGTGAAACCGGTGAGAGGACGCCTTTGAAAAAAATTCTATCTTTCGAGTATCTTTCGGTTTTGTCGTTGCGGTGAATGTCTGTGAGGCTCGAGCGCTCCACGTACGGCGGCGTTGGTGTTGCTCCCTCTGTCTCTCCGTCACAAACTGCTCTCACACAGGTCCGCTGCGCTCCGTGGCCAAGTCATTGATTGGACAACATGGCACTAGCCCACGTTTGCATTCTTCAAGAACTGGAAACGATTAACCAATCATGGCGCGGGTCTAATCGTCAGTTGTGATTGGCTGAGTCGCGTCCGAACCCGTTGGTAATTTCCTGGTACCAGCGCACCTGTGACTGCTCACAGTTAATGCAAATATCAATGCGCAGACCAAAAGTATTAGTCATCGTCGTTAGCTAAGGAGCTACTTAAATTGCATATCTATTTTTTTTTATTTTTTTTTTACATTTGACTGAACATAGCCTATATATTTTATTATAGGCTATTTTTGAATTCTCATTAACAAGACCAATATGCTTTTCACTTGCTACTAAGGCTGTCTGGTGTTTCAGCTAGCTTTTTAACTAGCTACTATGCTAATTCATAGACAGTATAAGAAGTGACGCTGTTGTTTCCAATGGACAGAGACCAGTGAAGGATATTAGAAGCACTTTTCCGGTGATGGCTGATCGTTACTGTGCAGCCTCAAACTGAGCTTGAGGACGTAGATGTGATGTGACCAACCTGTCTGAAAGTTGTAAGTCTTCTGGTAGCTGTGCAAGAGAAATCTCAGTCATTCCCAATCAGCAGAGACGGAGAGCGTAGGTACATGTAAGGAGATAACACAGGCACAGGCTAATTATTGCTAACAAAAATGCTAGTTAACATTAGTAATTAAACCTAAACAGGTAATGTATGTCGAAACTGTCTGCGAGCTTACCCTATACTTAGTTTTGATAATTTTCTTCAACAGCCCTTGCTACTCTTAACATTTTTAATGTAGTAAACAAATACCATAAAATAAATGCATTTCCACAATTAAGGCCAAAATTCATTGGAACTACATCCTACCAAAGAGTCTCTATGAAAAGTGAGTTCTGTGGATTAAAGTGACACTGTTTTCTGGAAAGACATGATGCTGTTAAAATTTCTAAATGTGTGTTTTAATGCTGTGAAAATCAGGCAGGTGATTGGATGAACCATCTAGCCATCAAGTCTGCCTTTATTTTCGTGGCCATCACTCACACCCAAACCACGTTTCAAGCTGCCAGTGGGGCCTCACCGGGCGCCAATTGGGTCGGGTTACTGTTGTTCGGACACAAGCCGGGCCCCCACACACAGCGCTCAGCCCGTCTGCTGATTTTGTCCTGTGGCCACTCAAGGTATCGCAACGGAAAATCCTGCTAGGACCAACCTTGTCACAACGATGTAAAATCCATAGGCCGAGCAGGAACTCGTGGGGCGGGGCTAGCAAGACAAACACTGCTGTGCATAGTCAGTGGTCACGTATTACGGACGTAAACTGAAACTTTTTTTTGTGGATGCGCCGCTGAGCAACTCTCATAGGAATGAAGAGGGCTCCGCCATTAACATTGCATCCAGGTCTAATAATACATGACACAAACACATTACTTGACAGCCTGACAAGATCAGAATCAGAATCAGCTTTATTCGCCAGGTATGAGGACACATACGAGGAATTTGTCTTTGGAGCATCGTTACTCACACTGTGCTTACACATACATATCAACCAAAACAGAAATATACACACTAATATATACACAATATATACACATACTCTAAACAGAAACAATATAGAGGCATGAGTGCAATGAAGAGATCAATACAATTATTTAAATGTGCGTAGTGCAAGGGTACTGGGATAAAATAGTATTATGTTATTATATTACAATATGAACAGTATGAACATATGAACAGTTCTGAAAAATAGGAAATGAGAATGATGAATAAATAATAAAATATATAATTGAGACGTGAGAGTGGGAATGATGAGTAATACTAAATAAGTGGAATAATACAGGTGCTGTATAGACAGTGTTACAGTGTTATTGACCAGAACTGAACCTGACACTGTGGGTCAGAAGTCAGCTGTTCATCAGAGAGATGGCTTGTGGGTAGATGGATTTTCGTGTAATATGTGATCCCACGATTCTCGCGCGATCTCGTGATATCACGGGAATCCAGCTGAGTGCAAGGTAAGTGAACCGACCCTTTAAAAGAGAATACAGCATACAGTGATAAAATTAGACTAAATGCAATAACGTATTATTTTCCAGGCCCACTACTCCCCATTGTAATCATCTGTCATGGTACAGAGAAATTGACTTTCCAAGATTAATGCAGACTAATAAAGGTGTGTGAACTCTCTTCTGTGAATAAATAGGAGTTTAATATGAGTTTAGGTGGGGTTTAGAAGCTGCTCAATGTCTGCTTGATGAGCGGGCGGAAAGAAGGGAGGGTTGAGGATGCAGAAGCGCCAAGTGATAATGCGGTGTCATCAGTTACCTTGACAACCGCAGCCTGTACATCTAATGTGTTAATTATGATGTTTTTTTTTTTTTTTGTCAGGAAATTAGCAGCGACTTGTTCCCTGTTCTTGGCCCAGCCTCTGTGGCTCAGGCCTTTTTCCTCCATCACCTACTGCTGACAACAAGACAGCTAATATAATATGCAGATCTCTACAGCGCTCTGCCTCAAGCCCTGGCTTATATTACTTGGCAATGAATAGGTCCTGATGCAAAAGCTACAGGCAGCACCATCCTAACTCTGCAAAAGCGACATTGGCTACAGCATGAGAGATAAAATGCGTGTTGTGTTCACATTTTAGCAGCAGCACGCCTGTCGCTTTTATAATATGCACACAAGCATGTCAGTGGAAAATAACATGGTGACATAGGTGACCTCACAGGTCAGCAGGCAGTAAATAAAGCGTAAAATAAAGAGTGTTTAATGTCGACGCCTGTCAGTGTTTCAGCCTCCTAAATGCCACGTGGCTTGGAAAGGTTCGGAGTGAATGGGATTTTAATGGTCCTCTATATGATTTTGTCCCTTAATGATATGACAAAGGTTCCTATCTGGCCTATTCTTTCCTATCTTTGAGCATTTTATTTATTCATATGCAAATATATTATTTATGTAAAGGCTTAATGTGTCCCTGAGTTTCTCTTGCAGATGAATGGGTCTAACCAGGGATCTGGCAAGGAATTTAAAATACTGTGGTCACAGGTTGTTTTTTTTCATGGGAGGGTTATATAAAATATAAGTTGATACAATCTGTCATTATAATACCGGCAGACTAGTTCCACAAATTGTTTCATCACATAAAGTAATTCCTAGTAGCAAGTTGCAAAAACCTCCACTTCCCCCAAGATACAGAGGACATGACATCAGTGTCGTCAGTGGTTGCTGCCGTGCCCTGAGGGCCTGTTAACCTGCCCAAAAAATGTCATCATGGTGGGAACATTTTGTATCCTGTGGTCTCTGTTTTAGAGGTTTTTGACCCTGAATAATTTAGCATTTGTAGCATGTAAATCATAGGATTTAAATAAAGTATACTATGAACCTTCTGAAATATGTACTGCTGAACAAATGACAGTATGTGTGCATGTTAGAGCCCGACCGATAAAGGATTTTTAAGGCCGATAACAATATGAATATTTGGTGATTTAAAAATCTGATATCCCGATCGGCCAATATACAGTATATATTATAAAAAAAATCCAGAAACGCGTTACGAAACATTAACAGATTTCCCTAACATTAGTTATTTGTAGTTATGTATGAGTTCTCACTAAAATAATATGATAATTGGTTTTATTGTCACAACAGAACATCAAAATACATTAAAGTTCTGATGAATAAAATATATAAAAATATAAACTTAAAATATGAAACTTGTAGTCCTTTGAACAAAAACACATTAACAAAAAAGAAAATCAGTGTTGCCAACAGGAACGTTGTAGAGCGTCCTCTGGTGGACAGACTATGCAACGCCAACACTCATAACATGGTTGACAGTCCGTTTTTATTTTTGAAATCTTCATTTATCAGAATCATTTATAAATGATTCTGAAAAAAAAATCTTTTATTACAAATACGGATACCGATAGATTGGGAAACGCCTCATATCGGCCAACGATCTATCGGTCGGACTCCAGTGCGTGTATAAAGATACATTTTCAGCCTGAAAAGGTGTTCACAGGTTGACTTTCCACCATAAAGTCACGCTCCTCATGTCTGCGGTTTGGTATCGAACCTCTCCAGTTGGACTCCTCAAGTTATCCTTCATTTCCATGCAGATGAATATTTTACTCTGTCGGTTTCAGTGGAAAGAGCGGCGCTGACCCGAGTTCAGCAGAAACACTGTGGAGGAACCGCAGATGCAGAAGCTACACGTTGGTCTCTGCAGAACTAGTTGGCACACATCCACCTAACCGTTTGCCAGCTGTTCCCTCACCAAAGACAACTCTGGTAGTCCTAACAAATCTCACAGTATTATACACATATCACAGCTCATAGCAAGAACACATGACATATTATAGTAGAACCTGAACATTAATTTCACTGTAAAGTCAGAAGGTCCCTGCAGGTGTTTATTGCAGTGATTTAGCTTTAGCAGTGGATTTTCATAACAAGAGCTTCAAGTATCAATAGATCAATACCTTCACCAAACTTGCAGTCAATGCACAGCTGGAGATCAATTGTGTGCAGTACACTGAATTAATTAAACATGTGGGGGGTTTGTTTATGTGTGTGTGTGTCTGTGTGTGCATGACCTCACTATGGGGTGCACATAGGCATTTAAAGTCATTTAAAAGAAACCATTTTGGCAGATTTAATTTCAGTTGTCAACATTAATCATTCATGATTATTTATGAACAATTAATGAGGGACTCTACTTTCATTGGTGCGCTGTATTGAAACAATGCAGAGACCAAACCACAGAGTGGCTGGAAACCTTAAACTTAAAAACGATTAGAAATCTCTCAGGCTCAGCAGATCGTTGAGTGTCCAGAGGGAATGATTAATGGCAGCCGTCGGAAAGAAATGAACCAAATTAAAGCTGATTCATGAAATCTATTCGTTCACCTTAAATGGTGAAAAATAAATGGCACTCAGATTACAGAAATCAAACGTTTCTGATTCTAAAAGAGAAGCTTTTCAAACTTTTAGTTATAAATACCTGTGCTATCAGCCTGTAGGCTACCACCAAATGGTGTATGAATAACTTGTCATTACGCATTTTTTCGTTCTTTTGTGCCATTTAGTCACGTCATTTCACACCATTTAGTCTCCACTTCAGGTCTAAGTCACTTCAGGTTTTCTCTCTTTATTAGAAAACTGCTCAGTTCTACAGCACAAGTCTTTCAGTCTGTATATTCAAAGAGTTATAGAACAGTATATAGTTATACAGTAGGTCCACCCTTTATACTTAAACGTGGCCGGGGCATCTGTTATTTTCCTCAAACTGCTGTCTTCCATCCCGTTGATAAAAACCTCTTCCTCTTCAGCATGTTACCCTCTGTTGAAGTTTCCCCTCAGTCATGTGTTGAGCACCACCTCGACGAGCCATGAAGCAGCAGGGAAATCTCCTCAGAGCGCCATTTGTTAAAGCCATAGTGCGTAGTTTTCCCCCACGAGGAATTCGAAATAATGACAACTGTCGGCGCGTCCACATGATGCAAGCCTTCTGTGACAACGCACCGCCTCCTTCCTTCACACAGTTGCTAGTAGCCAAGGAGGACACGGATTAAAAAAACATGATGGACGATGAGTAATTATCTTCACTTGAGTTTTTGCGCAGAAAAGTCGCCACAATCTTCTGAACTTTTTTTTAACTCATTTGGCAATGGCCTTAAATATCATTAATATCAAAAACTTCCACACCAAAGCTTTAAAATATCGATATTTGGCACCATCGTCGATTCTCGTATTGCCCAGAGAAGGACAACAATTTATTTTGGTATCGATACTCTGTCCCACCCCTGTTTGGAACATACAACAGTTTAGAGATCGTCATCGGTAGAGAATCGCGGTCCAAAAACATGCTTCTTCTTCTGTGAATAAAAATGCAGAAAACAGAAAACTGGAAAAGAAAGAAAACACTCAACAGAGAGAGATTTTTTTTTTCAAGAGCAAAATTAGAGCATGTGGAGGAGGAAGATATGGCCGAGCAGATATGATTCAGAGGGGGCAGCGTGATGTGAAGTAGCCTGCTTCTTGAAGAAATGAACCTTTAATGATCCCCTTGGGGATTCAGTCCGCCCGTCAGCGGAGGATGAGGTGTTTTGATAAGATGAGGAAGGGCAAACTCTCAGGTCTCATGCAGCCAACAACACAGCGTTAGTGGACACTGGATTTGTTA